>NC_066582.1:487303539-487586039 GCF_024323335.1 Lathyrus oleraceus | reverse complement strand
ATTTTAAGTCTGATTGTACCAATACCATAAACCTTCCAAGCCTTATTGTCACCAATGATATCTACTTCACCATATTCCAACTTCAAGGTCTCAATATATTATTTTCTTGGACACATGTAATAAGAGTAACCTAAGTCCATAAGCCAACCCTCTTCGGTCTCCAAACTTGACACCGCTAATGCATCAGGACTCTCATAATTTTCCTCATCCTAGAGAACTACAATATGAACAAAATCTTTATTGTCCCTCATCTCGGGACAATCCCTCATGAAGTGACCTGGTTTTTGACAAGTAAATAATTTTACCTTTTACTTGTAAAACATCTTTAATTTGGACACCCATTTATGCTCACTTCCTCCTCTTGAGACACTCAAGCCTTCACCATTATTATCATTCTTAAAATCATTCACCTTTGAAAATTATTTGAATCTCACAGTATTTTGGACTTCATCTAAAGTAATAGTACCTTCCTTATCAGAAAGAATGACATTCTTATAATGCTCAAAGAATCTGGGTAATGAGCTTTGTAACTATAGAATGCAACCTAAGAGGAGGGTGAATTAAGTTTTTTTGATATTTCTTGTTTTAAGCAATGATTCTTCCCTTTTTACTTTTTTGAAATTAAGTGTATGAACTTCGAATGAAAGTGCAGAAAAAGTAAAGTGCAAAAAATTAAAAGACGCAAGAGATTTATCCTAGTCTCCATTTCCAACTTAAGGGTACATCTAGTCTTTTCACACATTGAAATATTTTCCACTATGTTAGATCTTTGTAGAAGCCTCACACCAAGACATCTCTTACAATCTTCTAACATAAATATCAAATCTATGGTGGACTTTGAATTAACCCAATTTAAAGGACCTTTTCACGAAAGCCAGCATTATGGTGGAATTTGAATTTTCCTAAATCAAATAACTCTTTACAACACAAACATAAAGTATACACTTTTTATTTACAAACACTTATAGAAAGTGTCTCAAGAGGAGAGTTACATACAATAAATTTCTTTAAAGGATCAATTGATTGGACTTAACTTAAAGGATCAATTGTCTCAAGAGGAAATTAATTTTAAAAACTATTGTAGAAAAGAAAAAATTGAATGATAATAATGGTGAAAAATTGAAAAGAAATAAATTTTTCTAAAAACTATTTTGTAAATTAATTTTAAAAAAGAGTTTTGCAGGAAAGAAAAAAAAAACATGTTTGGTAATGTAACTTTTAAAAATTGTTTTAAAGTTGAACAATATTACAAATTTGTCACTAATGAAAAGTGTACTCCTTTCCCTTATTTTTTTCTTCTTCCTAATTTCTAAAACTAAAAACTAAAAATCAAAAACCTTCGATCCTATTTAAGTTTAGTAGTTTTTAAAACTCAAATAGAGAATAGTTTTCAAAAGTAGTTTTGTAAAACTAGACTACCAAACAAGTTTTATGATTTTAAAATTTTAAAAACTAAAAATCTGTTTTACAAAATCAAATCAAACTGACCCTTGATCTTCCCTTTCCAATAAACAATTCATAATTATATAAACCTTAAGTGCCCAAAGCTTTGATGAAATATTTCTATAATATATAAAAATTATGCTGAAAAAGTTTCCATGAAATTTGTGATTGAACATTTGAAATTTGAATGAATTGTTTGAAAATTTGAGTGAAAGAGGTTCTTTGAAAACTGGTATATATTACCTTAAATACATCCTAGAAACCCTCTATTAATTGATGCAAAAATTTGACAAATTTCCATGAAGGTTTGCAATAGTTTAGAATGACAATAGTTCATGAAAAGACACGATTTTGCATTTTGTTTAAGTTTTCTAAATCGGTTAAACGATACCTGATTTAAAAGAGCATAACGAGTTATCAATTTTCAAACAACAACAATCATGTAACCGGTTTCTTAAATCAATTAACTTGTTACCTGACTTAAAAAGTGCATATTCAATGTTTTAAAATTTCAGCAAAAACAAAGGAGTAATGGATTGCACAAATGAACCAATCCATTGATACCTAAAAAAATCAATTTTTCAAGGAAGAGAGTTACATACAATAAATTTCTTTAAAGAATCAATTGATTGGACTTAGCTTAAGAAAACTATGGTGGTCCTGAAAGTGTGATTATGGATGTTTCATATGCCATAATTTACACACACACACACACACAAAAATATTTTTTTTTGCTTTTTTAAAAAACTTGGCATTAAATGTTTTGATGCATGAATATTTTAGAAATCTTAGTGATGAATGTATAAGAGTTTTTCTGAGCATCTAAAGTTTATACATAATGAATTTCAATTGAGTACCTTAGCATCAAGATCAATTTTCTTTACCTCCAAAACATCCATAAGCTTATGCATTCTTGATTCTTGATTCCAAACGTTTTCTTCTTTGATAAGATTTTGTCTTCATCAAAATTAAACTAAGATAGATGATGAACATCTTCTTTACAATCTTCCCCTTTTTTATAATGAGAGAATATGTTTATGGGGAGTTTTTGTTTGACACTTGATGCTCCCCTATCTTGCATATCTCCCCATTTATTTTTTCAATTTATGCTTTGTATTTGTTATTATGAAAATTAACAAAAACAACCATATCTTCTCCCCCTTTTTGACAATATAAAAAAAAGTGTAAAATCCAAAGTAAAGTAGTATAGGTAAAAGATACATCATATTAAAATACTTATCTTCTTAACAATAATTTAAAGTTAATGATGATATCAATGTTGATGCTCTTCTAAAGGTGTCAATCTTTTCAAATCATCTTTAATCAAATTAAAAAAATTAATTTTGTAGTATCACACGGTTTGCTTGAATCTTGAACAACCAATTTTAGTTTAACAATTTTAGCACATGGTTTTCAATTACTTATAAGAAACAATCAATAAAATCTTCTAGGTACCCAGGATTCTTTGGTTCCTTTAGGTTTAGTTCCTTTCCTTGCTCACATATACTCACTCTTAGGAATATCAAAGTTTCTTATATAGAAAACATTAGGAGTATGACCTTTTGTATTGCAATAAAAGCATGTAAGCTTAAATGAGTTCTTATCTTTAGAAACATAAGAATTATTTTTAACATATGTCTTATTAGGATGAATTATAACTTGCATTTTCTTTTATTCCTCATTGTGTAATTTATTGCTAGCCTTAAAAAAGATAGTTTGAATTATAGTTGGTTTATCAAATTTAGAGTATCCAAGCTCACATTTATCATTAGAGTGTCTTTTTTTGTTTGGCATAACTTCTAAATTAAGTTGTCATTTATCATATTTCTTTAATACTCGACTCAATTCAACAATTTTTTATTCAAGAGTTTCACATTTATTACATGTTGAATATTTGACTTGATATAATTCAACTTTCATGTCATTAGTCTTACTTTCTAGAGATACAATTATTTTCTTTTGTTTTGAACATATTCTAGAAAGTGTCAAACATGATGCATGCAATTCAAGGAAAGCATTATGCAATTCATCATAAGATGGTTCAAGATCACGAACCTTATTTTCTTCATCATCAAAATGGTGTGAAGCCATTAATGTCATGTTTTCTTGTTCTTCATTTGAAGATGAACTTAATTCATTGTTTTTCCATGCCACGTAAGCCTTTTCTTTTATTTCTTATTCTTCTTCTTGTTGACTTTGATCTTCTTTTGAAGAGTGGTGCACTCTCTTTTAACTTGACATTTTCTTCCATATTCAAAACAAGTAACTTTCTTTCTTAAAGTTGATGCTTCTCTTTGACTAATTTTCTTTGTCTTTTTCTTTCTTAAGAATTTTTCAATTTTTTTTATTAGTGTGTCATCTTCATCATCTTTGGATTGAGATTCTTCTTCTTGATTACTATCATGTTTAGACTTCAAAGCAAGGAATTTTACTTAAACTTCACGTCCTTCATGCTTCTCCAATTTATTATGATCCAATCATGTCTTTCCAATCAATCAAGTTCTATTTCATGTTATTGAAGTTTCCCAAATAATGTAGCCAATGACATTTTAGAATGACTCTTCTTTTCGGACATTGTCATCACTTTTGGTTTCCATGCTCTAGACAATGATCTAAGAACTTTAATATTTAAATCATCATTTGTGAATGTTTTTCTAAGAGCCATCAAATGGTTTGTCAAGTGTGTAAATCTCTTTTACAAATCAA
This sequence comes from Lathyrus oleraceus, assembly GCF_024323335.1. NCBI lineage: Eukaryota > Viridiplantae > Streptophyta > Magnoliopsida > Fabales > Fabaceae > Lathyrus > Lathyrus oleraceus. The sequence continues at coordinate 487,581,890 of NC_066582.1, read as the reverse complement.
AAATACTTTCATGGGGCTGCATTCTAAACATCTCATATTCTTGGAATAAAGTGTTCAGTTTGGATCTTTTTACTTCCATTATGCCATCATGTGTTACTTACAATGTACCCCAATTTCTTTGGCTATTTTTCAAGTTGATATTAATGACTTCTCGGCAAGTGTATCGATAATGTCTAAGTAAAAATATCGAATCCACAGGGATTGTCTCCAAACAAGACAAAATATGTGGAATATGTAGAAAACTACTAAAAATGTGGGTTTGGAGTTTTTGTGCAAAAATTAAATAAACGAGTAAACAATATCACAAAAACGGTTAGGTTGTGTTGTAGAATCTCTTATTCCTCTATTATTGATGTTTGATGCCCTTTATGGATGATCTAATCACTATAATTTCACGGAGAATTAACAAAAATTATATAGTCAATCCCTCGCGAAATAGGTCATTAACCACTCAGAGCTTTCTATCCCTAGTTTGCCAGTGTAAGCAGGATTAGGCGATGTATAGAACATCAATTATCTATGCCACTACTCATGGTCTCCTATACATATTCAACCAGCATAAGTACAACACTTGCCCTAGGACCACCACATAGACTAATGGTCAGTATTCCCCATGTGCCCTAAATCAAATTTAAAGAGTATCTCACATAAAAAGCATTACGAAGAAGAAACAATTGAATAAGATTATAGATCAATAGGTTCATACAATGGTCAAATCAACATAGAATCCAATAATATAGAAATAGGTTCATCATAATACAACATAACCTAGAGGAGCTTAGCTACTCATAATTCAGTTACAATATCACAATTGATAGATGAAAATAGCATATGAGTTCACTTGAAGTAATGGCCTCCAATGACTTCAAATGCCCTAAAAATATCCTTTTGTGCTCTCAAAATCATACTTCAATCTCCCAAAATCATAACCCTTACAAAAGTACCAAAATTCTCTTTTTAAAGCAGTCAAAACGCGTAAGAAAAGCCTAGAAAACAACCCATTGCACGCATGATACTTTTCTATCGTGCACGTGATTTTGAACATGCTTTATCGTGTGCGCGATACTCTCCATCGCGCGTGTGATTATTTCAAAATTTATATATTTTTCTTAGCTTCACTTTTCAAAAAACTTCGTGTCAAAATGAGTTACGGAACTCCATATATGATCAATTTACTAGACATACGTCAAGATGTAGATTGTGTTGAAAAATACTCGTTTCTTCATAATTTCTTCCCGATTTCTTAGCTTTGCTTTTTTTCTTCTACTTCTTCACTTTATTCATATTTCTTCATATTTAGCTCATCTTTAACTTGAAATTCCATCAAATTCATCGCAAATGCTCATAGAAATCATGTAATGATAAACTGTCATCAGATACTCAGAAGAATTCGTCCATTCTCAATGCCCATGCAAGTATGTTCTTTGCCTTCTTATCAAACAACGCTTTCTTCTTGTCGTCATTATTCCAAGAGTTTTCACCTTTTGTTGTTCAATATTTTTTATGACAGTTGTAGACATGAATAGTTCATTTTCAACATCTCATATTTCTTCTCCTTGTGCTTCTAAGTACATTTGCATGTGAATCTTCCAAAAGTCATAATATTCACCAACGAAATATGGAGGTTTGTTGTTGTCACCATCTTCTAAGAACGACTTTGCGAAAGCCTATCTACCCGGATTAAGGAGGAACTTACCTTACTGTGCTATGATGTCAATTATAACTATAGAGTGCAACCTATGAGGTGATTGCATTATTTTTCTAGATTTTTCTTGTTTTAAGCAACGACTTTTCCCTTTTTATTTTTTCTGGGATTAAGTGTATGAACTTTGATGAAAGTGCATAAAAATAAAGTGCAAGAAAGTAAAATATGCAAGAGATTTATCCTAGCTCCCTTTTCCAACTTAAGGGTACATCTAGTCCCTTAACACCTTAAAGGATTTTCTATTATGTTAGATCTTTGTACAAGCCTCACACAAAGACCTCTCTTACAATCTTCTAACATAAACACCAAACTTATGGTGGACTTTGAATCAACCCAATTTAAAGGAAATTTTCATAAACAGAAACATTATGGTGGACTTTGAATCTCCTTGAATTAAAGAACCTTTTACAACACAAACATAAAATATACCACTTTCTATTTGCAAACACTTTTAGAAAGTATACACACTTTCTTTGCAAATTAAGTCACTACACACTTGGTGATCAACTACAATAATATGTTGAAAAATACTTTGAGTAACAATGATTTTGGACTCTTTCCAAAAATCAGATATTTGATTTTCACTTTCAAATAAACAATTAACAATTATATAAAACTTAAGTGCTCAAAGGTTTGGTAAAAAGTTTCTATAATATATGAAAATTATGCAGAAAAAGTTTCCAAGAAGTTTGTGATTGAACACTTGAAATTTGAATGAATCGTTTGAAATTTGAGTGAAAGAGGTTCTTTAAAAACTGTTGTATTTTGCCCTAAATAGATCCTAAGAAACATCTATGAATTGATTCAAAAGTTTGAGACATTTTCAAGAGGGTTTGTAATAGTTTAGAATGACAATGGTGCATGAAAAGACACAATTCTGCATTTTGTACATGGTTTCTTAAATCGGTTAAACGAATAGTTACCTGATTTAAAACGTGCAGATTCAATATTTTAAAATTTCAGCAAAAACAAAGGAGCAATCAACTACACAAATGAAGCAATCAATTGGAACCTTAAAAAAATCAAAATTTCAAGGTTGAGAGTTCCATACAATCGATTTCTTTAAATGATCAATTGATTGCACTTCATTAAGAAAATTATGGCGGTTTCATATGCCATCATTTACACACACAAAAAAAAAACATGTTTTTTTTCTTTTTTTTTAAAACTTGGCATGAAATGTCGATGCATGAATATTTTAGAAACCTTAGAGATGAATGTATGAGATTTTTTCAAAGCATCTAAAGTTTATACATAATGAATTTAAATTGAGTATCTTAGCATCAAGATCAATTTACTTTACTTCCAAAATACCCATAACTTATGCATTTTTATTCTTAATTTTTATTCTTAATTCCAAATTTTTTCTTCTTTGATAATATTTGTCTTCATCAAAACTCAACCAAGATAGATGATGAACATCTTCTTCAAAATCTCGAAAAGAGTAGAGCCTTGTCTTCATCTCTAATCTTCACTTCAATAATCTAATGATCATCAATAATCTTGTGAAACTTTGTCATCTACTCAACTATGATGGTTTTCTACCATTGGGAATGAGTATAGTTGTTATTTTTGTAAGTTGTAAATGCGCCTAAGAGGGGGAGGGGGTGAATTAGGTGGTTAAAAATTCTTCGATCTTGTTTCCGGTTCTTGGTTATTTTTCGTTTAAGTGCGGAAAAATAAATTGCGGAAAGTAAAAAGACACCGGAATTTATAGTGGTTCCCTTCACACTCCGAAGGTACATCCACTCCCCTTTCGACTCGAAAGAGATTTCACTATAGTTAGAATTATTGTACAGCCTACTCACACCAATGGTTATGCTTACTATCTAACCTATAGATAATCAAGTGTGCAAGAACAATCCTCTTGCAACACCAACCCTTGTGTCCAACAATCCTGGATCACAAGTCAAACAGAAATAAATCTTTTTGATGATTTGAATAAAGTGTAGTATTATCAATCTTCTCTTGATTGATCTTCTCCTTGAATAAATGATTCACTCAATGTAGTATACAAGTGTTCAAACTGAATGATATGTATTCTTTTTAAAGTATATGAAGGTTTTAATGCAAAGAATACTTTAAGAAAGTTTTTGGACACTTGATAAAAATCTGAGTTTTTATAAGAGTGATTTTATTGAAAATGTTTGCAAGAAAGGAGGTGTTCATAAAAAATAAGTAATGGTGTTTATATATTGCTACAAACACCTTTTTAAAAGAGTATGATGTATGAAACAATGCCATGATCCAAAGAGATGCAAAGAAAATATTTGAATGAAGAAATGCATCAATTTGTCAAAATTTGTCAGCGGTAACCGGTTACTTACCCACGGGTAACCGGTTACTGAAGCTTCCAACGTAACAAAATATTTGAAAAATAGCAGTGGTAACCGGTTACTTACCCAAGGGTAACCGGTTACTGAAGCTTAAATTTGAAAAACAGAATTTTTGCAGAATGTGAAAAAATGATGCAAGTCATTCTAGTTTTTCTACATGAACCAAGACATTATGGAGAAAAGGTTTGAACACTTGTATATCATATTAGTGAAAGTTTAGGATATACCAATGATGATACTTGATCCTTTGAAATGATATACTTCACTTGAAACTTTACTCTACTTCAATTCACTTCAAGTCTTTGACAGCTTTTTGATCTTGTCACATGAGAATTGTTGAGAGATGTTGTAATCATCAAATCATCAAGGAGCCATGACTTCACAATTTTTGACATAACATATAAGTCATAGACTTGATCATATACAATGATTCATTTTTTTCCCACATCAAAGATGCAGTTTTCTCCCTGGCGACTTGCCTAAGAACTTTATCCCTGAGGCACAAGATAATGTGACTCCTTAACTTATCCATCATCTTTGTATCCTCTGCTTGTGTTAGGAGTGACGCTTCGATGCTTAACCCTTCAATGCTTAAATTACTCAAAGAAATTAAGAAGAATTATTCAAAGTTCAAACGCACAATAAAATGTGGGGACAAAGAACAATGACAACAAAAATAAATAGCCTAAAGCTGCACAATAAAATGTCAAAAGTGAAAGCAAAACCACAACAAGATAGAATAAGATAAAAGAAAAGAATTTAATAATTTGTTTACCTAGTTCGATCAAATGATTTGTTGTTAAGGAGATAGTAACTCTCTAATTTACTATACTTCCAAAATTTATTACAAGAGATTACAAATGAGTTACAAGAAAAAAGTCTTTGGAATTCCAACAAATCAAATTTGATATGTGGGGACAAAGAACAATGACAACAAAAATAAATAGCCTAAAGCAGCATAATAACATGTCAAAAGTGAAAGCAAAACCACAACAAGATAGAATAAGATAAAAGAAAAAAATACAATAATTTGTTTACCTAGTTCGATCAAAAGATTTGTTGTTAAGACAAGAATGATAAAGATACATCTTTATAATTGATGAAATCCAACATATCCTTAATAGACCCAAAAAATAACCCATTAATTTTAGAATAAAAAGATTATAAATATCTTATAATATATTTTATATTTATTTAGAATATTATAAATGTATTATAATATCTTGAGTATTCAATTAAAATATTATAAATATCTTATAATATTTTTTATATTAATTTAGAGTATCTTAGAGTATCTCTAAGTATCTTAAAATATTTTTAAATTAATATAAAAAATATTTATAATATTCTAACATTAATGAACGTATTCGTGAGTTGAATCGACAAAACCCAATACTCGTGAATCACATGGAACAAACCTGTCTCCGACCAGACCTACCTTTGCGGTGCTCTGATTTTTGAAAATCTTAAAATATGTTTTTTTTCTCTTCATCACTCAAATATTTTAAGCCATATTTCTACATTGGTGCAATTTTAATCTTTGTTGTTTCACTTCTTTGTGTTGATAGTTCATCATTCATAGGAATTAATAGCATAATTTCTATGAATTATTACTTTCTTTGAGCATTAACAAAATAAAATGACACATTTGTTGTCTTCCTATGCTTGCATACCATACCGGATAATAACTCTTTTTTTTTTCAAATTTAACTTCTTTACCGCTCTAAATATTATGCTCTAGTATTGCATATTTGAAATGCTTAAATGTGAAAAATTTCATTCCAATCTTGAAATGGAAATTCTTAGTCATGGCATCATATTCATTATACATATTCACATTGAGTTTATATTCACTATTGTCATCCTCTGCACTATTGTCAATTTCATCAATGATGTACTCATCTTTTATAATATGTTATTTTCTCATCTCTGATATAATAAATCCACAAGGTGGTGGTGGTGGTTCATTGATGGTCGTAGCAGTATCAAAATTATTTGTTTTACTAGTTTGACCTACAACTGACCAATTTTGAAAATATTATAAATTACATTCATAGTATCTTACTCATTATCATCAAAGTGTATACCTTTGACTAATCTATAACCTGATCCTCTCATGTACCATCACTCAGGTGATTAACATCATCATCAAGAACAACAAAAAGATCAAGAACAACAAGAAGAACATCATTTCCCTTATTTTTATCTCTAACAGGATCAATAAATATTGAATTTCATGTAGTGTCTATGGGTTCAACATATGTTTCTTCGTCACATGTGGTGTCTTCAACAAACTTAGACATTTGACATGCATCGCCATCACTTTGTAATGTCTTTAGGTATTCTTACAAAACTCCACTCTCATGTTTTCACCATAGTTTCACAACATCTTCTTTAAACTTGGAATTCATTCCCTAAATTAGGTCAGGAAGCTCAAAATAGGACTATAAGTTCAAATGCTTACCATTATATGCATACACCTCACTGCCTTATTATGTTAACTTAGGATATTTGATAAAAACAACCATTTGTTTAGAATAAAATCTTAAATAGAACTATGTCCTATAAATAAATCAAAGGGTGAAATTTAAATATCGTATAAAATGTGTTACATTATTGTCTATATAACAATAGGGTTATCGCTTTAAATGCTTTAAGGGTTCTAGCTGGAAATAAAATTGATTGTTAAACAAATAAAATCCAAGCCGGAATTAACACAATCCAAGTTGGGCATCCAATTAACATCCTATTCAACATCCAACAGGTCAAAAAAAACTGATAAATGTCCATCCATTTAAGCTTCAGAAGACAAATATTTTTGGAGACTAAAAATAAAATTTAGAATATTTAAGGGCACAAAACTTATTTAATCCTATCATTATTTTAGCATTATAAATAATTTATATTAGGTTTACTTTTTATTAAATTTGATGAGGCTCTATTTGAAAGAATATATATATATATATATATATATATTATATATATATATATATATATATATATATATATATATATATATATATTATATATATATATATATATATATATATTATTTTTTTTAAAGAAGAGGTATTTCGCCAAGTTAAGTCATGGATAAATGTTCTATATTTAAATAAAATCTAAATTGTTAAGTCGGTTGCTAAAATATCTGACTCAAGAAGACGCCTCTTAGATCGGCTCAAAATAGGACTTTACAACTCAATATTTCTTAAATTTTATATTAGAGATTAACTCAACTTCAACTTGAATCTCGTCCTTCATAACTTTTAATTGAAAATCATTTCAAATCTAAGTTTAATTTATATAACTCTATTCAAAATAAAGAATATTGTAGTAATATTTTTTCCACCCTAAAAAATGTTGGGGAGTATGGAAAAATCGAAATACAATAATGAATCCATTGTTTTAGGATACAAGAGAGAAAGATGTAACATCTCCACCAAAAATATTAGGATAATATATATATATATATAATATATATATATATATATATATATATATATATATATATATATATATAATATATATATATATATATATATATATATATTATCGTAGAGAAAAGTTATTTTGACACCATTAAGGTGTCACACACCGTATTTGAAAACGGTTGTGGTTTATAATATTAATTTTTTCTTTTTAAATAACAATTTTTAAAATGGATAAAACATATTAATGGATTATTCAAATACAGTGGATATGTGGGGTTGATTTTTTAGATGTTCAAATACCATCCCTCTTTATCTTATTAATATATTAATATAATCATTTATATTTATATGTAATATGAGATTTAATCATTTACACTCGCATCAAATAATATCTTCCACAAGTGTGAATCTCATGCATTCCTAAAACAGGACCCAACTCCCATTCCCTCACAAAACCAAATCAAAACTCTGAAACAAGTTCATAAGAGTGTTATGAAAAAAACAAGCATAAAAAATAGAAATATAGAGTTTTGATTTGGTTGTCTCTATTTGAAAGAATATATATATATATATATATATATATATATATATATATATAAAAAAATTGAAAGAAAAAATTAAAAAAAAATTCCTAACAAACGTAGAATGTTCAATCGAATCTTATTTGAAATATTTTCTTGAAACCTTGTCATTTGGATCGAGCATATTTCCTATATTGTGAGACTTATTTTGGAAACACTAAAAAACTTGGAGAAGACAAAAGATTTGTTTAAGTGAATATCTTTGTGATAGATATTAAGAGTATCGTTAGTTGGACAATGAGATACTCAAATGGTTGTAGTCAATTTATTATAGTGGAAAATGCTAAGTAGAAGGAACGGCATGTATTTTTATGTGTGTTACTTCCTTTTCTTATCTCTTTACTTTCAATTTTATATTGATGTATTTTTAGGGAAAAGCTTTTGTCACAAAATAAAGCAAAAATCTAAAAGATTATCTAAATTAATTAAAATGATTATGATTTTAATCTCTTTCGATTATCAAAATATAAAGGTTTTCTACCAATAACACATACTCACAAAAAAAGTTTTAAAACAAGTTTCTACTACGAATTCAAGACCACCTATCATCTTGGAGATGAATGTTAACAGCTCCAGTTATTATCATTTAATTCCTTATAACTAGAACATTTTCCAAACAAAATGAACACTTTTTCAAGTAAGATACCAAACTCATCTTCCCCTTCAAACAACCTAAGTAATCCACCATAGAAACTTGTTGATTGAGAGACAAAAAAAAAACCTAGAAAAAGCACTCTTTGAGAGCTAATCATCTACTTTCACAATACCTCTAACAAATCATATATGGGTTATCTAACACCAATGGGTGAGATAGGAGACATAAATCTGTTTTAGTTTTAAAAAAATAATTCTTTTCATTATATTTTTAAAAATAATTTATAGAAAAATATTTTTTAAAATATTAAAAAAAAATCAAATTCATTTTTTATAAATTAAAATATTAACTTTGACATCTTATAACATAAATATACATTATTTAATACCAAAATATAGTCAAAATCATAATTGTTTTTAAAAATTGTATTTCAAAAATGATTTTTATAAAAAAATTATTTGAAATAGCTTCAAAATTATTTATTTTTTTTAAACTTTGATATTAAAAAAATTTCAATAAAATAATAAAATATCTAAAATAATATTTTAAGAACAACTATTCAAAACAATTTTCCATTTGAAGTTTTTATTAAAGGAATTTATAAAAAAAAATTTAACAAAAATATATACCACTGTAAAAATTATTTTTAGAAAAAGACAACAAAAAAGGGGGCCTATAGCCTAATTGTCGGTACCTATTGAGAACATGGAATTTCTTTTCCCACCTCTATTGATTCTTCCAAACCATTGACAAAAAGTAAACAATGTTTCATATTTTTGAAGATGCATCTTCGGATGCACCGTTACCACACAAAATAAGTGCAAATGGTTGGGCTTCCCTCACTTTGTCAAAATTTAATTCGGAGATGCATCTTCGTATGTGTTTTAGGGTTTGTCTGCAGCTGCATCTCCAGATTAACCTTTATTTTCAAATTTAGGAGTTTTTTTTGGAGATGCATCTCTGAATGCGTTTAATTTATATATAACGCGCGGGGACATGCTCTCTTCTCATTTTTCATTTTCTAAAACTTTTACAAACCCTCGTTGAAGCTCGTGAGTAACTTTTTTCCTGTTATTTTTTCAACGAACAACAATGCCTTTACTTCAATAGTACCAATCCCAACTCATTCCATACTACATTCAATATTTTTTCATCCCCATCAACACTTTTTTGAGTAAGTTTCTCATTTAACTTTATTTATTTATTTTTTATTAATGTATTAGGTAAAATAGTTAATTTTAAATACATTAGATTGTAGTCACATTCAAAATAGATAGCTCTTAGAGATATGCACTATAATTTGGCTGCATTTTGGATTGTTAGGGCAAGCTTGGTTTTTCTGCCATTGTTGCAAACTAAATTTTTTTCAAAGATGCATCTCTGAATTGTATCCTTGTTGGTTTTCGGATATGAATATCTGAAAATGTCCCAGAGTTGCAAACCGATGTGTTTTCGTATTTTTCAGAAAAAAAAATGGATACAAATAACGACAACATAATGAGACTCGGTCGTGAAACCGAGCACGCGTTCGTTCGACGTGAGACATCTAGACTTCAGAGTGAGCAAACCAGAGTTAGGCAGGGAATGGTCCTTAGGCCTCTTGACGGGGAAGCATCGACTTCTAGGAGCCGTTTGTCACATGGGTCCTCATCTCAGGGGCACGACTCCCTTGATCACGTTGACTGGAAGGAAACTCTTGTTGCACATGATGGTGTCCCTCCACTTGCAGACCCTTATCCATAATGGCCTTATGACACCTCATTGCTTATATATTATAGAGATCATGTTGATGGGCATATCTGAGCCAAAAAGGTATATTTGTTGACATCTGCTACTAATATGTTTTAAACAAATTCCTTGTGACTTATATTTTTTAACAGGAGCGCAAATGTTTATAGTCTATTAACCACAACAGAAATATTTTGAAGATCTATCAATCTAAGGATGATTGGTTGCAAAGTATCATATGATACTCTGGTCTTGTCAACATATGTTGTTCCGAGTACAACACTATTAGTCATGGCATGCATGGGCCTTTTGCTGAGAGATGGCATAAGAAAATGTATCTTTCCACTTCCCTGTTGGCGAGATGACGATTACACTAGATGATGTTGATTTCCTTCTCCATCTTCCCATTAAGTCATTCTATGATCAAACGTGATTAAGCCCAAGAGATGATGGTCATTTATTTGTGAGCTAACCCAATGGATGCCCTAATGTAGTGTGAGAGTATTAGAGATGCTCATGCAAAATTTTCAGACTTGCAGGAGCTATATGAAGACAACTTGGAGTTGGCCAATGATGTTGACGACGATGATCTACATGTTACTTACCACCGGGAGTGTACTTTGAGATGTTACCTCCTATTCTTGGTTGGCACGTCCATGTTTGTGGACGAAAGTGCAACCTATATCGATATGGCATACCTTAAGTACTTCATCTACTGCCATTCACAAGTGGAACTAGGGGGCACCTGTTTTGTATACCTGTACCCCAAACTGAGCGAAGGTTCTCTTTGGACGACAAAGCAAATGGCAGACTCTTGCACCTTACTGACGGTAATTTCTATAGCCACTTATAATTTTAAAGTCACTTTTTTTCACTCGTTCCTAATATTTTTTTCTTATTCATTTTCAGTGATGGATCATATCCCACTTTCACCGCATACACAAATTTGATCGTGTGCTAGAGTATAATGAAGATTGGTCACGTGCTTGCATATATTGTTCGTATATAGGGAATAATGATGTGTGGTCATTCCGTATGTATATTGACTAGACTCAATATGATGAGATCGACTGGACACCATACACCACGCATTGGGACATTGTGGCCTTCGACCCCATTTCACTTTACTCTGGATGGTTGGCATGTGGGACGAAACCGATGTGCATGTATCTGCCATTGCGATGCATGCGTCGGTTTGGATATGTGCAAATCATTTCGAGATCCCCTTTTGTGTCTGCTCCTAACAACATCGTCTGCATGCATCTTGATGACATACTGGCAGATTACGAGAGTCATCTGGTACCTGAGGAGTATCAGAATATGTCAGTCACAAGTCATTGGTCTTTTATGGACTGTTACATAACTTAGTTCTATAGTGTGTCACACCTTGTCATGACACCAAACACTTATGGACGTCCACCTAAGTCTTCTCATAAGGAGATCCTGGAGAATGAGCAGGCCATGGATGACCATGTCATTGATGTGTTATCGATCTATCAAAATATTTTATGGATTATGTATGAGGACATAAAGTTTACGCTGTTTGAGAGAGGTGGTGATGATACGGTTGTCATAACACGTTCCATTCTTATTGAGGCACAGAATGTCTTGGGTTACTAGTGGCAAAGGAGGAGTCAAAGGTTAGGATTAGACATACACAATAGATTATGCTTTTATTTGTATTTTGAAAAAAAAATTGTATTATTTTCCATATTTCGAAAATAATATTTGTAATATTCTGCGATGTTTTTTTAATTAATGCATTACTTTATTATATGATGTTCGTGTTTATTAATGTTTGAATCAAATTATGACATTGTTAGTCGAATTAAAATAACATTGGATTAAAAAAATACAAACTTAGGACAATATTTTTGTCCAAAATGCATGCAGGTAAGTTTTCGGAGATGCATATCTTAATTAATCCCAAAAATATTTGCAGATACATCTCTGATTCAGTGATTGTTTGATTTATGAAGGATGATGTGATTTTAGATGCGTCTGAAAATATATCTTCAAAAACACCTAAAAACAATTTTTGATTTTCAAAAGTGTAAGCTATACTGAAATTCCCTCAAAAACATAACCTTATAAGGCTCAAATCTTTAATCACATGGCCACAATTTAGCCCAAAGAATTTTACTACAATACATTAACACACACACCCTAATTAATATATATATATATATATATATATATATATATATATATATATATATATATATATATGAGGGTTGTGACTGATTAACTTCAATCTTAACCAACATCTAAAAAATAATTAGAAGATCAAGATGCCATTAAGAATATGACTAAGGACAATCGTATCTCCAATGCATACTTATTTTTTAAAGACCCAAGGTTAATGTGCATAAATTATAGTACTGGTTTCCATTTTAACATAATTCTACTATTTGCCCCATATATGAAAAAACCTTATCAATCTTAAAATTTAGAAATCTCTTCACCGTTCGTAAAAAAAAGACGCATCATCATTTACCCAATGGTAATCTCTCCCCTATTTGTAAAATAGACTCCTCAACATTTACGCAACGATAATCTCTCCCATTGGTAAAAAAAAAAGAAACTCATCAACATTTATCCAATGACACATTACTCGTAAAGAAATCTTTGCTTAAGCTATAAATAAGTTCGAAACAATGCAAAATTGCAGTATTGTCTAAGGATTCTCCACACCCATAAGAAGAGTGTCATTGCTATACTAAGAAATTACAAATTGATTTTTGATATTCTTTAAAAAAAAATTGTAGTGAAACTATTATAAATTAGTTATTGATTAAATTTTATTTTATTTTTTTAAGTTGTTGATTTTTAAGTATTAACAACTTGTTTACATTAGTATATTATAAAAAAATATAAAGAAATGTTATCAAAGATTGAACTCTTGAACATCAACTTGTATCCATTTAGCCCAACTAATTCTTGAAGAGTAATTTAGTATTTTAGTATTTTGTCTACGTGACATTATTATTTTTTGTATATATATTCGTGCAGCTGTCAACAATAGTGTAGTAGCTAGCACAGTTGTATATAGTGGAGCAGTGTGAGTGCAGTGTGTGTGCAACCACTTTATTGTAACCGTTTTAACATAATAGTGGAAGTTTGTTATTCTCTTTTCTCTCTCTTCTTCCATCTTCATCTTCTTCATCTTGTGCACTAACAATTGGTATCTAGAGCTCCGGTTCAGATTCACATGGAAACACGAGTGAACGGTGAGGCGTTGTATGATTGATTTCATTTCTTGAATTCGTGTTGAATTTCTGAATCAACACCGTAACAGAATCACATTTCTTGATTCTGAGGGATTGAGAAACACTAGTATTTGGTGAGATCTTAGTGATTTGCACAAGATTGAAGATGAACGGAAACAGAAATCTAAGTATTAAGCTTCCAGTGTTCGATGGCAAGGACTGAAATCAGTGGGTGATTCAGATGTGTGTGTTGTTTGGCGCTCAAGATGTTCTTGATCTCGTTAACGACGGTTACGTTGAGGTTGCACTTCCAGAAAATAAAACGAATGCGCAGAGAAATGCTCAGTGTGATCTGAGGAATAAAGATCAGATGGCGTTGTTCCACATCCATCAGTGTGTAGATGTGAATGTGTTTGAGAAAATCGTTGATTCAACGATGGCGAAGGCTGCGTGGGACACATTGATACGGTGCTATAGAGGTGATGCATCAGTGAAGAAGGTAAAACTTTAGTCTCTACGTAAGCAATATGAGAATCTCAGCATGAAGAACAATGAGAAGGTACCTGACTACATCTCCAGAGTGATTCTAATCATAAATGAGATGAAGTTGTATGGAAAAACTCTCTCTAAAGAAAGTATCATTGAGAAGGTACTTGAGTCTCTTACTCCTCATTTTAATTATATTGTGGTAACAATATAAGGATCTTAGCACCATGAGAATAGAAGAGTTGCAAAGCAGTCTAGAGACACAAAAGTTGTGTCTGACTGAGAGAAACTCTAAATTGAAGGTAGAGCATTAGGCTCTGAAAGCAACTTATGGTAAGAAATATCATAAGAAGTCTTGGTCAGAAGCAAGGAAGAGATCTAATGGTGTTCAGAAGTCAGATACCTCAACTTCTGAAAGGTAGAATAGTACTTAGAATGGGAAGGAGAAGTATGACAAGAGGAAAGTTCAGTGTTACTGTTATAAGAAGTTTAGCCACTTCGCTGCTGATTGTTGGTCAAATAAGGAAAGGAAGTCAGAAGAAACAAATGTAGCCAGAGGATATTTTGATGATGAGTCAGTGTTATCGATGACTTCTTAATCTGATGATGCATATTTGATAGACTGGTGGTATATAGACATTGGTTGCTCAAATCATCTTATTGGAAATAAGAAATGGTTGGTTGACTTTGACTCTAGGAAATGTTAGAGTAATTATGAATAACGGTAAAATAACATTGATTCAAAACGTGTGGTATGTTCCTGGTATGAAAAGAAATTTGATGAGTGTAGGTCAATTAATTGAGAAAGAAATTTCAGTTACCATGAAGGATAATCTTTTGAAGTTGTATGACTATAATCAGAAGCTGATTATGGAGTCATAACAGGGGAGGTATAGGACATTCAAAGTGAATGTTAAAACTGCATACTCTGAATGCCTAAGTGTAATAAGTGTTGTAAAGGAAATTGAGATGTGGCACAAAAGATTTGGCCATCTAAACTTCAGAAGCTTAGGGCATCTGAATTCAAAGAAGTTGCTACATGGAACTCCTGCAATTAAGAAGCTAGAGAAGTCACGAAATGTATGCATGAAAGGGAAGCAACCAAGACTGTCATTTGCATCTGAAATGCCTTCAAGAGCAAAACATGCTCTAGGTGTGGTACATTTTGATGTGTGTGAACCGTTTCCAGTACCTTCACTTGGAGGGAATAAATAGTTGTATCATTTGTTGATGAGTTCACAAGAATGATATGCGTAACACTCATAACGTTCAAACACGAGGTGTTTGTTGAATTTAAGAATTTTAGAATCAATATTGAGAATCAGAGTGGTCAGAAGCTAAGAACTATCAAAACTGGTGGTGGAGGTGAATATAGCTCTACAGAGTTTAGAAAGTTATGTGAGGAGAATGGAATTGAGCATAAGGTGACTGCTCCATACACTCCTCAACACAATGGTCTTGCTAAAAGAAGAAACCAAACTTTGCTTGATATGACAAGGAGCATGCTGAATGAGAAGAAGCTACCTTACACCTTGTGGGGAGAAATTGTTGCCACTACAGCATATGTGCTCAACAGGTGTCCAACCAAGAAGCTGAAGGAAATTGTTCCTTTAGATAAGTGGACTGGAGATAAGCAAAGTGTGAACCATCTGAAGGTGTTTGGTTCAATTTGTTTTAAACATGTTTCAGATGTTAAGAGAAGGAAGTTGATGATAAAAGCATATTTATGTTACTTGTAAGGTACCATAGTACATGTGCTTATAAGTTTTATTGTCCTGTCACTAACAAGGTTGAATTCAGTAGAGATGTAATTGTGAAGGAATCAGAAGCGTGGGATTGGAGTAAATCTCAATCCAACTCTGGTGTAGAGTTAACCTCTGAAGACACTTCAGAATCTGAAGGTTCTGAAGATGAGTCAGAATCAGAAAATGATTCTGAAGGTGACTCTGAAGGAGAGTATGACTCTAAAGGCGAGTCTAACTTTGAAGGTGAATCTGATTCTGATCTAGATTCTAATGGTGATTCAGACTCTGGTGAAGATCCAAACCATGGGAATATTCCAGACTTTGAAGGTGGTACTTTTAGGGTTTCAGCATCTGATATTGTTCCAACATTCGTAGAAGATTCTGAACAAGTTTAGAGGCTACAAAGAATCAAAAACATTTCAAAAAGGTTTGCAGAGTCTGACATGTTGCAAGATACTGAAGTAGACTCTGAAGGATAAGGCATTAAGTGTTCTACATTAGTAGACTATGAACCAGTGAGTACTGAAGAATCGCTCAAGAAGAAAGTGTGGTTGAAGACCTTGAAAGAAGAACTTAAGGCTATAGAAAGAAACAAGACTTGGAAGTTGACTGAGCTTCAAAAGGACAAGAAAGTCATCAAAGTCAAATGGGTTTTCGAGGTGAAACTGAAGCCAGATGGATCAATTAATAAACACAAAGCAAGGTTAATGGCAAGAGGTTTTCTACAGAAACCCGGGTTAAACTACTTTGAAGTGTTTGCTCCTGTAGCGAGACATGAGACAATCAAATTGGTGATTGCGATAGTTGCTAACAGGAATTGGCCTCTGATGCTTTTAGATGTGAAATATACATTTCTGAATGGTCCATTGCAAGAAGAGGTATATGTTTCACAACCTTCTGGATTTTTGAAAACGAATCAAGAAGGGATGGAGTATGGCGTTTTTTAAAGTCTTATATGGACTGAAGCAAACTCCTTGAGCATAGAATCTGCAGATTGATTCATTTTTCAAGCTCCATGGATTAAGAAAGTGTGAGATGGAGTATGGCATTTATGTTCAGCATACTTCTGAAGGCAATATGATTATGGTGTGTCTGTATGTTAATGATGTATTGCTAACAGGAAATTGTGAACATGAGCTAGCTAAATTTAAGAAGATGCTGATGAATGAGTTTGAGATAACTGATCTAGGAAATATAAAAATATTTCCTAGGGATGGAGTTTATGTGCTCTTAGAAGAGTATCATTTTGCATCAGCTGAAGTATGAACTTGAGCTTCTGAAGAGATTTGACATGCTGAATTGTAAGGTTGCTGCCACACTGTCAGAAACAAATCACAAATTGGATTCTAATTCTGAAGGTGATGTTGTAGATGCCATAACTTTCAAGCATTTGATTGGCTCTCTAATGTATTTGTGTAATACCAGGCCTGACATTTTTTATGCAGTTGAAATGGTTAGTAGGTTCATGAGTAAATCGAAGTGGTCTCATTACCAAGTTGATGTCAGGATTCTGAGGTATATTAAGGGAACTCTGAAGTATGGAATTTTGTTCCCTTCTGGAGAAAAGACTAATTCAGAGTTGATGTGTTACTCATACTCTGATTTGTGTGGAGACAAAGTTGACAGAAAAAGTACTTCTGGATATTTGTTTAAGTATTTGAGAGATTATATTTCTTCGTGTTCCAAGAAGCAATCAGTTGTTGCTTTGTCAACCTGTGAAGCTGAATATATTGGAGGTGTTATGGTTGCATGTCAAGCTGTTTGGCTTCTGAATTTACTGCAAGATCTGAAGATCAATGTAAACAAGTCTCTGAAACTGATGATTGATAACAAGTCTGCAATCAACCTTGTCAAGAATTCAGTGTTGAATGGGAGAAGTAAGCATATTGAGACTGAGTATCATTTTCTGAGAAGTCAGATTCAGAACGGAGTGCTAGAAATTATGCACTGTAGCATCCAGAAACAATTGACAGATGTTCTGACGAAAGCGATCAACACTAGTCAATTTCTCCACTTAAGGGATGGAATTTGTGTTATTAGTTTTGATTAGTTCAATCATGAATTAAGGGATGATATTGAAGGATAATTCAGTATTTTAGTATTTTACCTATGTGACATTATTATATATTTATATATTAATGCAACTGTCAACAACAGTGTAGTAGTTAACACAGTTGTATATATCATAACTGTAACACCCCAAATATTGTTAGAGTAATTTAAATATTATTTAATATGATTATTGGAAGGTAAAAGGAATTATTAAATAATATCGGGAATTATTATTATTATTATTATCATAGGTGTTATTTACTTTAATAATAATTAAATAATAAAATAAATGGAATATGAAGAGTGGAAGGGTAAAAGTGGAAATTTGATAAGAGGCCAAAGGGAGAACTCAGAGTGTTTTCACGTATTTTGCCTCAGAGTCAGAGAAAGGGGAAAACGCTGAGGAGGAAGAGAAGAAAGAGGAAAAAGGCCAAAGATTGCTCAGAACTTCCTTCAATTCAAAGAGGTAAGGGGTCTGAACCTTATTAAACAATAATATGCTGAAAATGGTGAAATATTGGATGAACGAAATTGGGATTTTAATCGAAGGAATTCGTAGAAATTATATGCAATGATGTTAGGATTTGTGAAATCGAATAGGAGACTAATTGTATTAGATGATATGAGTGATTTTGTGCGAAATTTGGACTGTGGAAGGATGAATTTGGATAGATCTCGTAGCAGAGAAAGCCATTGCAGATCTGGAAATCTGGTTTCTGGTCATACGCGTATGGCACTAGGCAATACGCGTATGAGATGGCTGGTACGCGTATGGCACTAGGCAATACGCGTATGGATGAGGAAGATGATGTTTTGAACGTGTTTTGGTCTCTGTTGGTACGCGTATGGGAATGTGATACGCGTAGCATACGCGTATGGACATGGGCAATACGCGTATGGAATTGGTCAGGCGTGGGCAATACGCGTATGGGCATAGGCAATACGCGTATGGGCAAAATTGTGGTCTTTCCTGGACTGTTGTTGAGCAGTTTTATTGTTTAGGCTGAGCGAGGTAACTTAGCTGATGCATGGTATACGAGGGATCATTTCCCGTTGCTTTGAGTGGTATAGATATTAGTAGAGTGTGATAATACTGTGTTTGATTATGTGGCATGATGTGATATGCTTTTGTGATAGAATGTGTTAATGATGATGATAACATGACTATATGATGCTGTTGTTGCTATGTTGATTATGATGCATGCTTGGTGTGCATGCATTCATGAAAGGCCGATGCCTAGTGATGAACGGACTGAGTTCCAATGATGTTGTTGACTCCGGGCTTGTTGAGAGGCTTGGTTCCTTGCGGGGAACTCGGATTCTATGGTGATGAATCTGGGAGTGGTGATCCTGTAGTTGGTCACAAAATGGGTATACCGAGTCGTGTTGAGTCATGCATGGGTGTGTGCATTGCATTTGATATGTTGTTTTGTTGATGTTCATGAATATGTTGATTATGATGATTATGATGAGCTGTGTTAGCATCTGTGAAATATATTTATGTTTATATTTCTGTCGTTATATTATTATTTAATAATGTAATTCTCACCCCTTCTGCATGTGTTTATGTTCATCTATGATGAGCAATGTGCAGATAAAGAGGAGTAGCTATTGTTGAGGTTTGAAGAATAAGTGTAGAGTTATTCTACAGAGTCGAGTCAAATGCTCTGGTCATGTGACACCGGGGTTATGGGATTCGATAGATAATTGATTATTATTTAAGTTGTTTATGATGACTAACATGTTGAGATGTTTTGTTGTTGAGATGTTTTGTTGAGATAATGTTGAACCATTATTATGAATTGTTATATGATGAATGATAATATTAATATTGTTGTCCGCTGCGAAGTTTTAATAAAATAAATAATATATTTTATGTTGTGATGCGATAATTGTTATGTTGTAAGAAATGTAAACTCTTCTACATGTTGTACTCTGATAATCTATTTAAATATGTCGTTTGGGTAGAAGGGTGTTACATTAGTGGTATCAGAGCATAGTCAGTCCAGTCGAGTCATAAGGTGATGTTTTCCCTGATGATCGATTAGTGTAAATGACACTGTCGATATTTAACGGTTGTGGTGGTGTTGTGCAGAGTATGGCTGGAGAAAATGACCGTGTGATTGCTGAGGCTTTGGCTGTTATGGCGCAGGCTATGCAGGCGCAGCAGAATCCGCCGGTCGACGAGTTTAAGAATTTGGGAAGGTTTCTGAAGAATAACCCTCCTACATTCAAGGGGCGCTATGATCCAGATGGTGCTCAGATTTGGCTGAAGGAAATTGAGAAGATTTTCCGGGTGATGACGTGTACTGAAGCGCAGAAGGTGCAGTTTGGTACGCATATGTTATCTGAAGAGGCTGAAAACTGGTGGGATAACACTCGCCAGAGAATTGTAGTACCAGGTGCTGAGATGACTTGGGAAAGGTTCAAGGCGGCCTTTCTGGAGAAATATTTTCCTGCTGATGTGCGATGTAAGAAGGAGATGGAATTTCTGGGACTGAAGCAGGGTAACATGTCTGTTGCTGATTACGCTTCGAAGTTTGAGGAGCTGGTGCAGTATTGTCCTCATTATAATAATGCTGATGCCGAGGAATCCAAGTGTGTCAAGTTTGAGAACGGGTTGCGTCCCGAGATCAAACAAGGCATTGGTTACCAGGAGATTCGTAGGTTTCCTACGCTGGTTAATAAGTGCAGGATATTTGATGAAGATAGCAAGGCTAGGACTGCTCATTACAAGAGTCTTAGTGAGAAGAAGAATAAGGATCGTGGTAGTCCTTATGCATCTCCGAATGGTAAAGGTAAGCAGAAAGTGGTAGATGAGAAGAAGCCAAGTGGAGGAGGATCTCCCATAGCTGGTAAATGTTTCAAGTGTGGCGAGCCAGGCCACCGTGCGGATAGCTGTACCAAGAAAGTGCTGAGATGTTTCCGATGCGGTCAGGCTGGTCATAGAGTTACGGAATGTAAGGATGCTGGTCCGACATGTTTTAACTGTGGCGAGAAAGGCCATATCAGTCTGCAGTGCTCGAAACCGAAGAAGGCGGCTACTGCAGCTCATACTACTGGTAGGGTGTTTGCTCTGAGTGGGGTTGAAGCTCCTAAAGAAGATAATCTGATTAAAGGTACTTGCTTGATTAATAATGTTGAATTGCTTGCTATTGTTGACACTGGTGCTACTCATTCGTTTATTTCGTATGAGTGTGCGACCAGGATTGGTGTGATTATGTCGTCCCTAGGCGGAAGTATGGTGATAGATACTCCTGCTAATGGTTCTGTGAAGACTTCTGTTGTCTGTCGAGGTTGTCGTTTGACGATCTTTGAGAGAGAGTTCGTAGTTGATTTGGTGTGCTTACCCTTGCACCAAATTGATATTATTCTGGGAATAAATTGGCTAGAATTCTATGGCGTGTTTATCAACTGCTATAGTAAGACGGTGCGGTTTTCTGAAGTTAGTGAGAATGATGAGGCAAGATTTCTATCTGCTAGGCAGGTGGGGGAATTTGTGAAAGATGAAGCTCAGATATTCGCTTTATTTGCGTCTCTGCAATCGGATAAGAAAGTGGTGAGTGTAGATATGCCTGTTGTCTGTGAATTTCAGGATGTGTTTCCGGAGGATGTAAGTGAATTACCTCCAGAACGGGAAGTCGAATTTGCCATTGACTTAGTACCAGGTACGAGTCCAGTGTCGATGTCTCCTTATAGAATGTCGGCAACTGAATTAGTTGAATTGAAGAAGCAACTTGAAGAATTGCTTGAGAAGAAGTTTGTGCGTCCAAGTGTTTCTCCTTGGGGTGCACCAGTATTGTTAGTGAAGAAGAAAGAAGGTACGATGAGGTTGTGTGTCGATTACCGGCAGTTGAATAAGGTGACTATCAAGAATCGGTATCCATTGCCGAGGATTGATGATTTGATGGACCAGTTGGTTGGAGCTCATGTTTTCAGTAAGATTGATTTGCGGTCGGGTTATCATCAGATCCGAGTAAAGTCAGATGATATTGCGAAGACTGCTTTCCGTACGAGGTATGGTCATTATGAATACACTGTGATGCCGTTCGGTGTGTCTAATGCTCCAGGTGTGTTTATGGAATATATGAATCGTATATTTCATCCGTACCTTGATAATTTTGTTGTGGTGTTCATAGATGATATATTGATATATTCTAAGACGGAAGAAGAGCATGCAGGACATCTGAGAATTGTTTTGCAGGTGTTAAGAGAAAAGAAATTATATGCAAAGTTATCTAAATGTGAGTTCTGGTTGAAGGAAGTGAGTTTCCTTGGCCATGTGATTTCGAGTGGTGGGATTTCTGTTGATCCGGCTAAAGTTGATGCTGTATTACAGTGGGAGACTCCGAAGTCTGCTACTGAGATACGCAGCTTTCTGGGGTTAGCTGGTTATTATCGCAGATTTATTGAGGGCTTCTCTAAGTTGGCATTGCCGTTGACGCAGTTGACTAAGAAGGGTCAAGTGTATGTGTGGGATGCCGCTTGTGAAGCGAGTTTTGTTAAGTTGAAGAGGCGGTTGACCAGTGCTCTAGTGTTGATCTTGCCTAATCCTGGTGAGTCCTTCGTTGTCTATTGTGATGCTTCTTTGATGGGTCTTGGTGGTGTTTTGATGCAGAATGGTAAAGTTGTAGCTTATGCTTCTAGACAGTTGAAAGTTCATGAGAGGAATTATCCTACGCATGATCTAGAACTTGCAGCTGTTGTATTTGTGTTGAAAATGTGGAGACACTATCTGTATGGTTCCAGGTTCGAAGTGTTCAGTGATCACAAGAGTCTGAAGTATCTGTTTGATCAGAAAGAGTTAAATATGAGGCAGAGAAGGTGGTTAGAATTACTGAAGGATTTTGACTTTGAATTGAGTTATCATCCCGGTAAGGCTAATGTAGTTGCAGATGCGCTGAGTAGAAAGTCTCTACATATGTCTATGATGATGGTTCGAGAGCTTGAGTTAATTGAACAGTTCCGTGATATGAGTTTGGGTTGTGAAGTTTCCGCTGATAGTATAAAGTTGGGTATGCTGAAGTTGACTAGTGGAATTCTGGAAGATATTCGGAATGGTCAGCAAGTTGATGTCGCTCTAGTTGATCATATTACTATGGTTAACCAGGGTAATGGTGGTAATTTTGAGATTGATGAGAATGGTATCCTGCGATTTAAAGGTAGAGTTTGTGTTCCTGAGGTGTCTGAATTGAAAAAGAGTATTCTTGAAGAGGGCCATAGGAGTGGATTGAGTATCCATCCAGGTGCAACTAAAATGTATCAAGATTTGAAGAAGTTGTTTTGGTGGGCTGGTATGAAAAGAGATGTTGCTAAGTTTGTGTATGCCTGTTTGACTTGTCAGAAGTCAAAGATTGAACATCAGAAACCGGCAGGTATGATGCAACCTTTAATGATTCCTGAATGGAAGTGGGATAGCATTTCCATGGATTTTGTGACGGGATTGCCGAGGACGACGAAAGGTAATGATTCTATTTGGGTGATTGTGGATCGATTGACTAAGTCGGCGCATTTCTTGCCGATGAAGATTAATCACTCTTTAGAGAAGTTGGCAGAGTTGTATATTGAGGAGATAGTGAGGCTGCATGGTATTCCATCCAGTATTGTGTCTGATAGAGATCCCAGATTTACTTCTAGATTTTGGGAAAGTTTGCAGAAAGCGTTGGGAACTAAGTTGAGGTTGAGTTCAGCTTATCATCCTCAGACTGATGGTCAGACCGAAAGAACTATCCAATCCTTGGAGGATTTGTTGAGAGCTTGTGTGTTGGAGCAAAGTGGTTCTTGGGATAGTTATTTGCCGTTGGTGGAGTTTACTTATAATAATAGTTTTCATGCTAGTATCGGTATGGCTCCATATGAAGCATTGTATGGTAGGAGGTGTAGAACTCCATTGTGTTGGTATGAATCAGGTGAGAGTGTTGTACTCGGACCTGAGATTGTGCAGCAGACGACTGAAAGGGTTAAGATGATTCAGGAGAAAATGAAGATTTCTCAGAGTCGTCAGAAGAGTTATCATGATAACAGGAGAAAGGCACTTGAGTTCCAAGAGGGAGATCATGTGTTCTTGAGAGTTACTCCGACGACAGGTGTGGGTAGAGCTTTAAAGTCTAAAAAGCTTACTCCGAGGTTTATGGGTCCGTATCAAATTTTGAAGAGGGTTGGGGAAGTGGCGTATCGGATAGCTTTACCGCCGTCGCTTTCTAATCTGCATGATGTGTTTCATGTATCTCAGTTGAGAAAATATATTGCGGATCCTTCGCATGTTGTTCAGTTGGATGATATCCAGGTGAGGGATAATTTGACCGTTGAGGTGTTGCCAATTCGGATAGATGACCGAGAAGAGAAGACCCTGAGAGGTAAGAAGATTACTCTAGTGAAAGTTGTTTGGGGAGGTCCAGCTGGTGAGAGCTTGACTTGGGAGCGTGAAAATCAGATGAAGGAGTCGTATCCGGCTCTATTTGCTTGAGGTATGTTTTCGAGGACGAAAACTTCTAAAGTGGGGGAGAGTTGTAACACCCCAAATATTGTTAGAGTAATTTAAATATTATTTAATATGATTATTGGAAGGTAAAAGGAATTATTAAATAATATCGGGAATTATTATTATTATTATTATTATCATAGGTGTTATTTACTTTAATAATAATTAAATAATAAAATAAATGGAATATGAAGAGTGGAAGGGTAAAAGTGGAAATTTGATAAGAGGCCAAAGGGAGAACTCAGAGTGTTTTCACGTATTTTGCCTCAGAGTCAGAGAAAGGGGAAAACGCTGAGGAGGAAGAGAAGAAAGAGGAAAAAGGCCAAAGATTGCTCAGAACTTCCTTCAATCCAAAGAGGTAAGGGGTCTGAACCTTATTAAACAATAATATGCTGAAAATGGTGAAATATTGGATGAACGAAATTGGGATTTTAATCGAAGGAATTCGTAGAAATTATATGCAATGATGTTAGGATTTGTGAAATCGAATAGGAGACTAATTGTATTAGATTATATGAGTGATTTTGTGCGAAATTTGGACTGTGGAAGGATGAATTTGGATAGATCTCGTAGCAGAGAAAGCCATTGCAGATCTGGAAATCTGGTTTCTGGTCATACGCGTATGGCACTAGGCAATACGCGTATGAGATGGCTGGTACGCGTATGGCACTAGGCAATACGCGTATGGATGAGGAAGATGATGTTTTGAACGTGTTTTGGTCTCTGTTGGTACGCGTATGGGAATGTGATACGCGTAGCATACGCGTATGGACATGGGCAATACGCGTATGGAATTGGTCAGGCGTGGGCAATACGCGTATGGGCATAGGCAATACGCGTATGGGCAGAATTGTGGTCTTTCCTGGACTGTTGTTGAGCAGTTTTATTGTTTAGGCTGAGCGAGGTAACTTAGCTGATGCATGGTATACGAGGGATCATTTCCCGTTGCTTTGAGTGGTATAGATATTAGTAGAGTGTGATAATACTGTGTTTGATTATGTGGCATGATGTGATATGCTTTTGTGATAGAATGTGTTAATGATGATGATAACATGACTATATGATGTTGTTGTTGCTATGTTGATTATGATGCATGCTTGGTGTGCATGCATTCATGAAAGGCCGATGCCTAGTGATGAACGGACTGAGTTCCAATGATGTTGTTGACTCCGGGCTTGTTGAGAGGCTTGGTTCCTTGCGGGGAACTCGGATTCTATGGTGATGAATCTGGGAGTGGTGATCCTGTAGTTGGTCACAAAATGGGTATACCGAGTCGTGTTGAGTCATGCATGGGTGTGTGCATTGCATTTGATATGTTGTTTTGTTGATGTTCATGAATATGTTGATTATGATGATTATGATGAGCTGTGTTAGCATCTGTGAAATATATTTATGTTTATATTTCTGTCGTTATATTATTATTTAATAATGTAATTCTCACCCCTTCTGCATGTGTTTATGTTCATCTATGATGAGCAATGTGCAGATAAAGAGGAGTAGCTATTGTTGAGGTTTGAAGAATAAGTGTAGAGTTATTCTACAGAGTCGAGTCAAATGCTCTGGTCATGTGACACCGGGGTTATGGGATTCGATAGATAATTGATTATTATTTAAGTTGTTTATGATGACTAACATGTTGAGATGTTTTGTTGTTGAGATGTTTTGTTGAGATAATGTTGAACCATTATTATGAATTGTTATATGATGAATGATAATATTAATATTGTTGTCCGCTGCGAAGTTTTAATAAAATAAATAATATATTTTATGTTGTGATGCGATAATTGTTATGTTGTAAGAAATGTAAACTCTTCTACATGTTGTACTCTGATAATCTATTTAAATATGTCGTTTGGGTAGAAGGGTGTTACAATAACAGTGTGAGTGCAATGTGTGTGCACCTATTTTACTATAATTGTTTTAGCATGATATTTGAGGAACACAAAAAGGAACACATTAAAAACACAAAAGTTTAACATAAAAACACCAAAATCGGAGAAAAATCACAAAGTTATCAAATGACAACTAGATAATAACATCATGTGAAAATTATTACAACAATAGACTATTCTCAACCACCACAAAGCCCTCAATACACTATCTCACTCAAAAGAAAATATTTAACTACTCCTCACTACATTCTAACACAAAAGTATGAGAGAAAATATAAAATCAAATACATATTTAAAGTGTTTTTGACTTGTGCATTTTATTATGAAGAACTTGAATCCATTATATAGTCTTGGACCTTAAACCCTCTCTTCTTTTATAAAACTTTCTTTACAAAACTAAGCAATGTGAGACTTCTTCAACCTGTATATTTAAAAATCATCATATTTAGAGTAACATATTTAACCTTTATGAATTATGAAAATGCAATGCTTGAATCATATTTAGAGATGAAGAAAGACGAAAGAGAAACACTTCTATTAGAGGCAAGAAAGAATATCGAGTAGCCATAACCTAATAGAAAACTCATTGAACTCCCCATGAGGAACAACCTCGCGAAGGTTATCAAGATATGGGTTGAGTTGCCTAAGGCCTCGAAAGATCGCTTTTCATAGACCCTGAGAAATGCATGTCATAAACCGTAAGATCGCTTGTCATAGACCCTAAGATCGTTCGTCACTTATTGGCTTTGTGATGGAACGTCCTCTGGCCAATGTCATCAAAAGCAATCACCCAATACGGCAAAGCAACCAAGAGGGTCGCAAAGGACCTCTTAAAAGTCAAGTTTTTTGTTGATGCGAAGTACAACATTTGATTATCAAATGTTGTGGATACATGCATACTAAATGGCCAGATTTCGTTGACAGATCCTCTAACATAAAGAACAACGGTGTTAGCATCCTTTATGACCACGACAACAAACTCGTCCCAGAAGTGGTAGTAAGATTTAAATTACCAACATCAAATAATCAAGCAGAGTACAAGGCTTACTAACCTGGATTACACATGGCCTTCAAAATGGGTGCTAAGGAGATGGTGATCAAATTTGACTGCCAATTGATCACATAAAAAATCATGGGAGAATACCAGACTAAGGATACAATCATGCAGTAATACCTAAGTTCAGCAAGGTAGCAATTCAACACTTCTTCAAAGATTAAAATTTGAAGGAGGACCTTTTACCCAAACTCGCTAGTTAAAAGGCATGAGACTGCAACAAGATCGTAATACATAAAATATTTATAGAAAGAGGCTCAAGGACATACTTATAGCCCCTTTGGTGGAAATGAATGTTATATCCTCACATTGGTTGTTTTTTCAATCGATTCTTAACGTTCAGGTAACGATACAGTATCTTATATCCACAGATAAATGCTAACAAATAGGTTGCAGTTAGTACAACACCATGCTAAGGTTCTACGAAACTTGTTTCTCAATGCTAAAAAAAGATAAGCTTTTATTTTTCTAAAAACAATGTCATACATAGGTAAACAAGGGTGGGGTTATGTTGATAGAATTTGGTCAGAGGAGCTTCATTGATCCAAACACCACTCTAAGGTTCTATGAAACTTGTTTTTTCAATACTAAAAAAAAGAAGATAAACTCCTATTTTTTTTAAACAATGACATACATACATATGGAAGTTGATAGAATTTGGTTAGAGGAAGACAGGGCTTCGTTGATCCAATCACCATGGGACACGCTTATATTTGTGGCAATATCATTAGAAATATGACTCCAATGAATTGAAGAATACGGACAAGGTCCCTAGATAACAATCAAGAGATCCATGAGATAGTGTACTCGCCAATACCCGAATACGACATCATCAAAGGTTATGTCACTTAAAATTCCAAGCCATAATGAAAGTTACAATTCCCATGAAGTTAGAATAATATACCTTATCATAGACCATCATCCTCCGAGTGGTAGATCCCATGTGTTACAAAGATGACAAAGACCATTAAAGAATGATCGCCCTCTAACAAAGAAAAAAAATAGAAGAAATAGAAGAAATTAAAGAACAAAGATGGATTCCAAAGGGGATTTTCCAATGACGAATCTAATTTAAAGAATGGAAAATCCAAAGCATGAGAAGAAGAAAGTTGGACTGGAAATCCAAGCCTCGGCATTGTCAACCCAGGCTTGGGGGACTAGTGCTTCGAACTGGGCCAACTCCCAATCTGCTAAGGCTTAATAGAGAGGCAAGCCAAATGAGCGAAAGGTCTAATTGTCTCACCCGATAGGTTGATCTATAAACATGTGTCCTCTAAAACAGGTGTCCCTAAAAGAAGATTCTAGATACTCAAACCATTAAATCCTTCTATAAAACCAACTCATAATCATCTCACTTATGATCGTCACTTACTTTGCCATCAGAGTCTTTGCATGTATCCCCCCTAAGACCGGAAAAGAATGGCATTGGAATCTTCAACATAGTTTGCCATCAGACCATAGTTCACATTCTTTACGTGAACCAAAAAAGATCACCATGAAACGATGACTATGATAACCCAACAAATGACTATGGTATTCAATCCAATCATAGAAAACCCCACCATAACATATCAAACATTGGCCACCCAATGGGTCGCATTGATAATGTCTTGGGGGCACAAACTGACTTCACTAATGATAATGTAACGACATAAAATGATATGTCTCAAAGGATCCTCAAAGACCATATATCGACTCTCAACTTACCATAATGCCAAATAGGAATCATAATGTCAATAACCTTCTTCACAAAATGAAGTATAACATTGAAGAATAAAATGTTAAAAATATTGTACAAAGAATTCTAAATAGACACGGTCTCATTATAAAGTACACTAGTATAAAATTGATAGCTGCTAAAACAATACGAGATTAAATAAAGCTAATTTATTTATAAAAAAAAAGCTAATTTATTTATAAAAAAAAAAAGCTAATTTTCAAATGTACAAATATTTATTATATTTATTATATGTATTTCAAAAAAAAAACTTTATATGGTTAGACATCTGCTTATCAAAATAAACGGAATGACAAAGGAAAGAATGTCATTACCGAAACTTAACCTCAAAAGTGATATACATTCTAAGGTATTTAGGTTCATTAGTGTTGATCCCCAATCCTCTCAGTAATTTTCCCTCCAGGAGTTTCTGCATTATTTTCCTTAAAACCAAGTTCTGCCAAATCTTGCTTTGCCATCAAGTTCCTGCAAGATGTCAATTAGATAGTTCATAGATAAGAAGTGATAAAAACACTCAGTCAAGAAAAACCTTAAAGCCATACAAAGAACATTAACGGAAAAAACATATCAATAATTTTCAATCACTAAAAAGATGGATCAAGATATCCACTAAAACTGCCAACTTCACTACAAATAGATGAGATTTAATCATTTCATTGCAAAACTTGTATAAAATTAGCATTTGACTTGTCTTCCTACATCTTGCCAAGCTTATATGCAAAGAAAACAACAACTACACTAGGTTCTCAAAATTATAGGATCAATAGAGATCCATAGGAAAACATTGAAGACAAAAATATTTCAAAATTCCTGATTGGATAAATAATGGATGCCATTGGAGCTACAGGAGTAATTCCTTCATGTTATACCTAAATATGTATCTGTTCTGACTCATCTATGACTCTTAACTCCAACAATTTTTCATTTTGGTATATTATATGGGTAATCAAGAAATTGTGTTGGTTTGTCTGTGTATTTTGTTTTATTCAATTTCATGGTCAAAGTTATAATCAATTAACTACGAGTTTCCCTGCCAACACTGCAATGCTCATTCAAATAGATCAGATTAAACAGTTCAAAATGATTAATTTAAATCCACTAAAGACTTAATTATTTTACAGCACTGTTTATTCATCAAGCTACACAAGATATTGAGCTGTGGAATAGCCTGTTTAACACCAAATATTGAAACCAATACGGTAACCTGTAAGAGAAAAATACAAGTATATCAGAAATGTGAGGATAACTATGTCTGTAGTGCAGTGAAGCCAACTCACTTTTCCATACGACATTGCAAATATTTTTTTGAGAACTCCCTGCATACTTCAGACTTACTTCCAGCAGTCTTTAAACAATTGAGATATTCCTTTTTGTCCTGAAATGAGGCGATAAGGAATTAAGTCACAAGAAGATAGACAAGATAACCTCTGACAGCATTTGATAAACTGAAAAAAAATAAGACGAAACAATCTATTGCCTGCTTGCATTGGCATTAAACACCCGCAAATGCACATTGAGACATTGCAACAAATTGCAGCTATGGCATCAAGCTCTGAAGCACGAGCACTTCTAGGATTAAGCGTGTCATAGTGTCTGACAAGCGTCGGTGTCCACACTTGTAGGACACATGTACAACACGAGTCAGAAAACTCGGACAAATGTCTCAAAAAAATAAAATTTTTCTTTGCTTTGACACTCTTTGAATCAATGTTCAACACCTTTATGACACACATACAACATGTGTCGGGCAATTCAGACAGGTGTCTAACAAAACAATTGTCATTTCTTTGCTTCAACACGCCTTATACATTTTTTGGACAAAATCTCAAACACATCTTAAACATGTGTTAAAGCAATGTTGATCAATGAATGACTAAAGACATTTAATTAGATTAGAATATTTTAAACTCTTTCAATAGTACATGGATAAATGAAGATCAAACATTATCATATATGTAGCAATGCCGGTGTCCTATATATTTGACATTATCAATGTTGGAGTGTGAATGTTGGAGTTTGTGCTGCATAGGCGTCAAATATGCATCGGAACATGTGTTAACAAATTAAAACAGGCACGCTCTGCTCTACATATCTCTAGTCCAACAATTAATATGATGACAAATGCCAAAGCTAAGAACAAAAATGGGAGTTTAGTCAGACCCATTGTGGTAGTAACTTCTTACTATATAACCACAATATAGCACAATCTATCTTAAATTCTGTCCCCAAACTCCCAATAAACCTATCTATGAAAAACTAGCTCAGAATTACAAAGAAAACACTTGCAAGATCCTTACTTGTTTGAAGTATAAATAAATGCATAACTCTTAATCCATTGGATCGTTGATGGAAATTGAGAGAAGATGAAGCATACCAGGTCACACAAATGCATGTGATCCAACGGGAAAACTCCCTTTTCCGGAGGCACGGGTCGGAGACCCCTGTTTCCACCAAATGCACCACCTAATTATTACATCAGTTGCACAGAATGCCATTTTAGAATCTAATCAAATACAAGCCAGAAAGAGTATAGTATAGTACTAGAAAAAACAATAAAATTAGCTACAACCTACATCCAATTTGAATTCAGAGTAAAAACTCATACTTTCATCGATTTTTCAAACCAAACTTTTAGTTTAATCTTTTCAAGTAGATACATAACCAAAAGATATGTGTGATTATCAAAGCAGAGTTAGGGGAAAATGAAAGAGAAACAAATACCTGAGCTCATTTCTAGGTTTCTGTCAAACTTTATTGAGCTTGAATTGGAAAACAAAACGATAGACTTTGAGAATCTTCCCTGCCGGAATTTCAGTGGCTCCGTTTACCGGACAAGTTTATCGCCAGCAATCCCAATAGAACAGTAAGAAATTTTCGCTACACTGAGTTTGAAATGCTATATATCAGCAATGAGAAAGTAAAAAACAAAAGTTCTAAGAGAGAAGAAAGATATGAAGTATAAGCAATTAGAGAACCTTAAGAATCGGTATAAATGGAAGAGACTGAATTACACGGATGCTCTGACGATTGATACTGACTTCTCCGGCGATTTTGCGTGAACGAGGCACCGTCGATGGTGATGTCCCGGCGAGTTTGGTCTCGTGAATTAGGGGCTAGGGCTCAGGAGTTGAGGCTTTGCTATTATGAACCCCAGAACCACAAGATTTTATTTCGGCCCCCACAATTTTCCATATTACTCAAAATAGTCTTGTCGTTTTTTTAACTAAAAATAGCGCATAAAAAAATCTGCTTTTGTATTTTAAAAATTTGATATAAATATAAAAATCTAGTATGCAATTTTACCGATTGTAAAAAAATAATGCGCGAGAAAAAATATGGATTTTTAAAATACACTGGTTTACTGGATTTTTTCAAAAATGTAAAAAATTTGATAGTGTAAAATTTTCAATTTTTTAAAAGTTCATATCTTTATTGAATATTTAGTACTTACAATATCTCAATATTCATTTATGAAAGTTGTGTTATTTACCCACGTGAAATCTTCTGTTAATTTTCGACTCCTTGAAGACACCATCAGTCATGTTGTTCTGAGATCTTTATTGAATACTTTGTTGTCTCAAATTGAGAATAAAACGTGGGTAAGACTGAGATTCGTGCACCATGATAAGTGTCTAATCACTAAGGTTCCTCATTGCAGTCTCACATCGCAAATAATAAAAAAAAAGGAAAGTGTAGTAACCTTTAAGTCTTGTGTAGCACTAATACATGCAAGTTCTTGGTAAATGAGAGGAGCGGTGAAGAAACTGCATGACAAGGGGAGATGAAATAGAGAGGGGACATTATCCAAAGTAATCGTAATCTCAATGTCACAGATTGACATATCCGATGAGTACAGTATGGCTATTGGCCCTATAGGAAATCCTTCATTAATGTATATAGACGACTCGGTTGAAGTTGGGGCAATCACCTATGAATCAGCTTGAGAACTCGCCTCTGTGTCAGCAACCGTCTATGTATCAGATTTAGGAGTAATTTATATATCAATCGGAACTTTTGTATTATAGGTCATATCTATCTCAATCACCACTTATGTGTCATCTTGACCCTCCATCTTCAAGGGACGTTTCAATTTCCAATATTCAAATTTACTTTTTAACATTTATATTTTTCATTTAGTAAATTTTTTGCATTCTCGGGAGCTTAAGTTTATGAGCATTATTGAATTCACTATAGTTAAAGACTTAGTCTCGATAGAACATATAACATATTTAATCCAAATGAATTTATGAAATATGTACTATTCAATATTATCTTTTTGTGTGGTGTTTTAAAAAAATCAGCACTTGTGCAAGAACATCCAATTGTTGGAACATAATATCCAAATTTACTTTTTAGCCATTACATCTTTCATTTGGCTTATTTTTTACATTTTAAGATGCGTCAGGAAAATAAAATCTAAAATTTAGAGGTAGTATTAAATTCACTATAGTGGGTGAACATGTAGGGTTGGAAAGCAATTCCCAAATACTTTGTCTGAATACAATATTCCAAGCTCAATTCATTTATGAAATATGTACTATCTAATAATATCTTTTGCCGGGTGTTTTAAAAAAAAAAATAAACACTTGTGCAAGAACATCTAATTATAGAAACACAAGTTTGAATACACATTCATTTATTCATTTTTAATTGGTGAAATTCCAACCATTAAGCTATTAAATAAAAAAAATATTTGATAGTTAAAAAGTTATTAAGTTTACTAAAATAAAAAGTTATTAATAAATTAATCAAAAAAAATTATTAAATTTTCCTAAAGATGATTGATCAATTGAACTTTAATGAAGACCTAACTGGTTATACATGTAATAATAAATTATTTTAATCCTTCCACTATAATCTAAATCACATTTTATCCAATCAATCTGATTTCAGCAACTAAGGGAGTTGGTACTTTAAACGTATGCAAGAAGACCCAATCTAGCACCAAACACTAGGCATTAAATCTCATTCTAAAATTTCTTGTTAAAACATCTTTTTTCCTCAATGTTTTTAGTGCCATTCTTGGTTCAACAAGTCAGCCTTTGTAGTCTTGTTTTAAAATACCAACTTTACTTGGTTAGCTTGTTCAATGTGATCAATGAAGAAGAGAAAAAACCATGTTAATTTTCAACGCAGACCTGTCCCAACTAAGTTAGGCAAGTGGACAAACTTTCCTTATCAATAGAAGCTTACTGTTTTCTAGATTCCTAAAATCACATCAAAAGTCAAAACCCTTTAACATTGGTAAAATACTAATGTGTACGCTGCTCTTATTAACATGATCTTTGATTATTGTTCTTGAAAACATCCAATGTAAATTAAGAAATAGACACTGAAATTGAGAAGATTATGCTCACTAATAATTACTTTGATAATGTATTGATACATATTTGCAACTGCCTCTAATCTGAAACTGTGCTACACAAACTAAAACTCACTGTTATGCACCAAATTAGGATTTTCTGTGGTTAAATATAGGACAATTAGTAAGGTTAGTAAATTGAAGTCATTTACAAGATCGTCATTTGTAATATGAGTGACTTAACACGGCTTCAATTTACGAACCATGATGATGATGATGATGACTGCCAGAGGGCCACTTAACTTTGCACCATTTCTTCATTGCAGGAACTAGGGATCCTTTTTGCTAGAAAAATGCATAAGCGACTGACTCGGGTATAATTCATCATGTTGCTAGCTGTCTTTGTTGTGTTTGGCATGAAGATGAACTTGTGTTGAGGTCTGACACGGCAAAGCAGTCACTGGTATCAGAAAATGGATCGAGCTTTCTTGATCTCTGTGCTCGAGGATGCTGAATGATTACCAGAACTTCGTTTTTGGAGCGTTCATCATGAGAAGTGGAAATTGGCTACAGACAGAAAAGTGAGATGAATGAATAGATAACAGAAGCCAGCAAAGAATTATATAAATTAGTAAACTGTCCAACTAATGAACATTAAAGCGTGTTTGTAGCACTTACCAACCCGATGTGCCATTCATGACTACTAAATTCTTTAAATGTTGCTGCATCCATTTCCTGCACCAAAATTCTCAGTGTAGTCAGAAAACAGAATAATATTCTATAAACTAAAAGGTACAAATTAAGATATTGTTTTCCAAAAGTTAAGACTAGATTGTAGGCATCATTTACTACTATTTCTTACAAATGTAACTGATTGTTTAGAACAAAATATATCGAAAAGATTCCAGTTACTAAAGTTTCAGCTGCACATAATAACTAAAATAAAACATTCCACTGAAATCCTGACCGCTTGAACCTGTGAAGATCGATAACTTACAATACTGTAGATGGGAGGCACCAGAGTCTGGCTTTTAGACTTTGTGGCTGGTATAACAGAGAAGTGTGGTGCCATTTCTTGTGATCTGAAAATCCATCTGCAGGTTAAGGAATGGATTAAGAACTATTTGAGACTAGAATTGGACACGTAATTGGAGGAAAATCATGAGTAGTTTTCTTGCATTGCTTTGTCTTTTGTCAAAGAATTTGATCAAATTTAGATAATTCAATAGTTAATTACAGTGGAACATAGATAAGCATACCCAATGTACACGAAGATGCAAAATTGTGCCCATTCTCTGATCAATAGACGAAGCCAGTAATTCTCTGAGGAGTCGTAGATGTTCATATATATCTACAATTAACGGGTTGTCAAAGTTACTCATTTACATATACATCATTGTTCATGAAAGAATAATAAATGAATCCCAAATATAATACCACAGTTTCTGCCATAGCTACCATCTGCATTGCACCTTGAAACTTCCTGCACAAAGTAAGAAAAGAAGTCAACTACCAAAGTTTGAACTCTTGTTTACATGAGACTATATACATATATATGACATTTGGGAGGAAATTACTCGTTTACACTTCTTAGATGTGACACTTACTTGAACATTATGTACTTTTTATACACAGCATCATACATTGCTCGAACATCCTCATTTTCAATAATGCTCAACTGTTCTCGCAACACTAGTAGGTTTTGGGATATATGGTGGAATATTACATAGAATGAAATAAAATAATTTAGAAGCAGAAGCACCTGTACATTTGTGTAAATATGGATTAGATCAAAGCACCAAGTATGTTTATGATAAATCACAAATGCTCGATTCAAAACAGAAAGTAGTTTCAATTGGACTGCCTTTTATAATGACCATTTAAGAAACTTACTGTGAAGTATGGAACAGAAGCCTTGTAACCAACTAGAGTCAAGTAAAAGACACAAGCTAGTGCGGCAGTTGAGCGGCGTTCGTTTAAAGAAAGGTGCTCACACATTATACAGTAACCATGAGAAATAAGCAAAAAGGAGACAAAAGCAGCTGTCTGGAAGAGCACACCGGTTACATATACACCAAACGACATCCACAAAGAGCATGCCTGAAAATTGAAGCATGAATACCTGCAAAATTGGTGTCACAAATACATCGACAAATGTGCTGTAAAACAAGCTTCAAGCATGCCAATCTTTCTTCAGTCTCACGCCAGAAGAATCATTTGCAACCCAACATGAATGCATTTGGAGTTTCCTTAAGAACAGACTTCATACAACTACTACTTTAAAAATAAACTACTCAAAAATATAATTGATTCTCCATTACATACAGTAATTCTGCAAATGAACTTCAAAATTCAGGTTAATAATTTGAGCAGTGCCCTTTATCTCTATAAATAACTATCCTAATACATCAAATAATACTAATCAAATTTCAAAACCTTGTTTTTATTTTTGGTAAGGTTAATATCTCCTTGTTTGAACTTAGTGAAAGACGATACAATATCATCCTAGTAAATATCAAAATAAAAAAACAAAATCTTAGACTTCAAAAGCTAAAAAATCCAATTCATATTCCACAAGCCAATAAACAAGGTCTGAAACTTACCAGAAGAGGAAAGATAGCATGAGCTGCAATGCTTTAATCAACGGAATCAAACTAAGTGTCCACTGCAAATTATTCCACTGCTCTAGCAAAACAGTATCACAAAATAAATAAATAAAACTCTACAAAATATCATTAAAAAAAAAATCACCTGGTTTATATTCGAAGTACAAATTAACAATACTATGGCCATAATCGGATTAACAACTTAATCAAGTGTTTATAACATAAAATCTAAATTAAATTCTCATATAAACTTTAAGCTGTTTTCATAAGTTTTCTCAGAGAGTTTATAGACATAAGCTGAAAATAGCTTATACACATAGGGTCCGTTTGGATAAATAGCTTATTTGCAGCTTATTGCACAAGTGCTTATCAAAATAAACACTTATGAAATACCATATAAGGTAGTAAAATTCATTTTCTCTGGTTGCATGTCAATAAAACCAAAAGGATCAGACTCAAATAACGAAACAGAGTCCAAAACTAGCAAAAAACAGTTCTCAACATAGCAACACTCAGTTTCAGTTCATTGATAAACAATTTCAATTGTTTCTCATCATCTAAAAATCCGAACCAGATAAACAACACGCAACAATCATGAATAATTCAATCAAATCAATTGAGGTAAAGTTCAAGAAGGGACCTGAAAATGGCGGGTTTTGTAGGTGTAAGCGGTCCATGAACAAGCAGAGACGAACCAGATCGACAAGAAAGTCAAATACAGAGACGGAAGTAACCGATAAGACTCGTCCACTCCGTCGCCGGCGGTCATCATTTGATTGCCGGAAAGTTGTGTATCGTCGCCGGCGAATGAAGGTTGGTTTAAATTGTAATAACTGTTTATGTGACTTCGTTTTGTTCTGTTTCGTTTGTGTTACTTGCGTGCGCATACAAGGCGCATTTTATACTATAGCTTTGCACAAACGTGGCACTCTTCGTTTTTTTTCTTCGGTTTTTACGTTTTATCATCATTTTCAAAATGTAATTATAATATTGAGAATTCCATGATCACCTTGTAGAAATGACTTAGGTGACCGAATAATAAAATCATATTAGATCTAAATTTAAAATTTATTTACATCACATTCTTATTTTCAATTTTTATATATAAAATAAAGATTATGTTTGAATGTAGGAAGAAATCTTAAACATAAATAATATAAAAATAAGTTGATGTTGGAAACACACTTTGTTATGTTTAACTATTTTATTTGAAGTGATTTTGAAAACGGTATGTTTCTTAATAAAATCTCTGATTCTCAAATTCATCAGAGAGAAAATATCAACCAAATTTACACATGCATGTTTTCCTTCTACCCAGACCCACACCAAAATTTATGTCGATGTAAGTGTTAATATTTCGAAAAAACATCAATCAAGTTTACACATGCATGTTTTCCTTCTACCCAGACCCACACCAAAATTTATGTCGATGTAAGTGTTAATATCTCGTCTTGTAGGTCTGTCAAAAAATTCACAAGTGTCTATTTTTTCAATTACTTCAATCTGTCGAAATATATTAAATAAGACATCTCTAACTGTTGAGAAAAAAGCAAGTGAATTAAGAACTTTGAGAAATAAAGTGTGAGAAAGTCTCACATTGATTAGAAAAGTAGAGACTTGAACATTTATAAGTGAAAGAACTTGCACACCAATCACCTTCAGGTTTTGGGTGAGTATGTGGCATGTCTCTCACAAAGTGTGTTACACATAAAAAAAATGACACAATGAACATAAATGCTCCCTCGTGTTGAACCCCCATAATTGACGACTCAACAATGGTATCAGAAACATTTGGTTCTTAGTGCATGATCAATTCCCTTGAATCGAAAGTACTCCACACATGTGGTGGATATGAGGTGCCCAGTTGAAGAGTGTTAATAGCGGTATAAGAGCTTCCGCTTGAGGGATAATATTGTGGATAGACTCACACTTGAGAGGGAGTGTTGAGAAAAAACCATGTGTGGGTTAAGAATTTTGATAAGTAAAGTGTGAAAAGTCTCACATTGATTAGAAAAGTGGAGACTTGACCATTTATAATCATCATTTTAAAATTTTGGATGAGTATATAGTGTTCTCTCACAAGTTGTGTTGCTCATGGAAAAAAGCCCTAAGAAATGTAAATACTCCTTCATGTTAAACCTCCGAAATAATCATCCACCACTAATAAAGTCACGTCAATATTTAAAGCGCGGAAGTTTTCTACATTGAATCGTGTCATATATAAATGTATTCAAATACATCTTACGATATGACAAACCTTGTCAATAAAAAAAAGAATTATAACGCGATATTTAAAGATAATATAATAACTTAGTCCATTAATAAAAATAGCAAGGAAATATATATATATATATATATATATATATATATATATATATATATATATATATATATATGAGAAAAGGGGTGATGCACTGACAGTGTAAATTTATTTTACACTGTCAATCAATGATGATCATGCATCCTGATAAGTCAGATTGAAAATTTTAAAATACTGGTATGACATGATGAAATGATATATTTTTATTGGATGATAGTGTACAACTATTTTACACTGTCAGTGTATCACCATTAAACTCTATATATTTTTTGAAATAACTAAAAATTATTTTGTATGTTTATAATTAAATTACTACATTTAATATATTTGGTGGGAAACCATGATAGCTTACTTTTGACAATGGGTTATGATTTTGGGGAATGAATATGGATGGGTTAAATTAATTAAACCTTACAACAATTATATTTTATTATGTAATAAAATGCAAAGTTGATGGACCAGATTTTGGGGAAAAAGAGTTGGTGGTTGTAACTATCTTTGGTGCGAATTGGAGTCATGCAACAAAACCACTCCAAGATTTTGCAATGCTAGACTGACGAGTCATCAAATTGATACCCATGAAAACATAAAATTACATTATTATTTTCAATGAAATTATTTAATTATGCATTTGTTAAAAGTCTATTAGCAATTTAAATAGGTCACGAAGTCGTGAAGAGCACTTAACTTTTTTAAAATTATTTAATTCTCTTAATGTTTATTACTTTTGAAATAATGTTATTATTCATCACGCATATAAATATAACAATGGTATTATAAAAATAGGAGAAGTGTCTTCATTTTGTTTTATATTTTAAATATAACAACGAAGTTCACCAAATCAGTATAGAAAAAAGTGTTGTTGGTGATGCATTTGACCAACTAATTTTTAGGCAAACGGAGCGTTGACTTTTCAGAAATAAATTGAATGCTTTATACGTATTCGAATTTGAATTGTGAAATTTTTTAATTAGTTGAATTAATTTTAAAACTAAATTAAATTTTACTTAGTAACAAATTTTCTTTTATAATAGTAATTGATCCGGGCTTGTGCAAGGAGGAAGTCTAATGACAAGTTTCATCCAAAATTTTGATGCCAAAGATAGAGAAATAGACGAGACATTGAGAAAAGATAAATATTTGATTTTAGTTATTGATATATCATTCACGAATAGATTTCATTTTCACTTTTATAATCTTTTTATAATTTTATTAATTAAGTCGTAATCTTACATATTATTTATGCTGTCGTATCTAAAATTCTCTTAGCTACACCGAAAGAGTTCATATTTTTAACACATCACTTTTTTTATTCTACTACGGAATATTAATTAGGAAAATAATTAAGTAATTTAAAATATAAATTATATTTATTAAATAATAAATATTTTATTAATAAAATAAAAGTAAAATAAATACTTATAGTGAACCATGTTGCCTACAAGGGGACGAAGGAATTCTATTTAGGCATGACAACGAAATAGGTCGGAGATGGTTTTTATCTCTTCAAACTCAAATTCAAATCTTAAAAAACATTCGTTCTATGCTCCAATCCCCATTGAGGGATGAGAAAATAAAATTCAAATTCGTGACAAACGGGTTCTGATTGGATTCAGATATTTCTACCTCGTCACCATTTATTTAGTGAACTTAATTTTTTTTAATATAAAAAATTATTTTTTTAAAATCAAATTACATTATAAATAAAAAAATAAAAAAATCTCAAAAACTTTCATACATATATTTTAAATATTTAAATAATGAATACAGATCAAAATATCAAAACATTAATCACATATTTAATATTCTAAATTATCAAAACTAAAATCCTCATTGTCCAACTCGTCCTCATATTTTATAATCAGGGAAAACTCAAATTCAATCAAAGCGAGTTTTCTCGGTCAAATTTGTAGCAGATTCGGATGGATACCCGCGAGTATGAGGGAGTGGATTGTCTGTAGTGAATTCATCCTCCAATGAAATCCATACCACACAATAAAAAATTAAAAATAAATAATCATAAAAAAGTGAAATTTGAAGGGTGGAGATTTCCACTGCTCCCTCTGCAGTGAAATCTTCATCGGAGAGAATCTTTTCCCACGAGTA
Organism: Lathyrus oleraceus; assembly: GCF_024323335.1. Taxonomy (NCBI): domain Eukaryota; kingdom Viridiplantae; phylum Streptophyta; class Magnoliopsida; order Fabales; family Fabaceae; genus Lathyrus; species Lathyrus oleraceus. The sequence continues at coordinate 487,540,523 of NC_066582.1, read as the reverse complement.
TTAATTACTTTATCATTGTCTAATTCTATCATCCGTAGAAAGGATAACACCACCTACGACACTATCACTCACCTTGTATGAAGAAACGAGGAAATGACTTTTCTTAGTCAAATGAAGTGAAGAAGAGGAGTCAAGAGACTAATCCACGCCTCCCTAGAAAAAAGAGATTCAAGGATCGAGTACTATTATTAATGTATGCTTGCAATTCCTAGGGAAACCTAGAATCCAATTTCATAGAACTCTATAAATACCTCAATCTGAATATCAAAGAAAAATTCAAAACATACACGAAATACCTCAAATATATAAAGTTTCTTAACTCCCGTGAACTTACTCTCTCTTTAATCAAAAACACCACAAAGTATGATTTCTTACCATTAACCTGAGACATCTGATCACCTCTATCAACGTATAGATGTCACGTATTATATACTTTTTTAACGAGTGCAATATTAAAAAATTAAAAAAAATTTAATGCAAGTGTATGTCTAAAATAGTTTTAGACGGTCCTACAATAAAAAAAATTATTAATTTACTATTTTATATAATTAATTCAAAATACTTTTATAAATTGATAGAATATACGTTGCTCATTAAATATAATTGTAAAATCATTTTACATTTACTATACATTTCTTATTTTCTCATATTAAAAAAATTGAAAAATAACATCATCGAAATATAATTATTTTTTTGCACAAATCTTTTTGAGAAAGAAAATAAGATGATGTTTTTTTTTAATATAAGAATGGTTCAGATTTGTTAAAAATAAACGTAGGAATAACTAAACATTTTCACACTCGATTTTGGATAACTTCTAGAGTGCTTAGTTAAACATGTATGAGTAACAGAACGATCCAATTTCCCAATTAAATTAATAGTTTTAAAATTTTCTTAACCATTGTCACACAAAATTCTGTTTTCACCATTGTATCCATTAAAAACACAATTAGAAACATAAGTTTTCAAAATAGAAATCGAACAATACACATTAAAAAAAGACGACAATGCCAAATACAGTAATTAACGTTAAATTGTAATTCCTTGTGTCGAAGCAGGTTGATCGACAGAGTAAGGAAGTGTTGAACCACCTAGTGTGTTGAGTAGTGTTAGTTATTTTGGGATTTTATAATTTTGGGTTTTTATAGTTTTGGACTTTGACTTGAGGTCTAAGTTAACCTAAATCTATAAGTAGAGGAGTAACCCTTATTTTCATATAGAGGTGAATAGAGTAGAGTATTCACAACACTTGAGCGTTTATAATTTTATTACTCTTCTCCTTCATCTTCTATACACTCTCTCTTTCTCCATTATTCTTCTCTTTTCGTTATTATTGTGTGGGTAATAACAATCTTGTTCATCAAGATTGATTGAAATTCTCCATAGGTTTTAGGGATTTCCAACATCTGGTATCAAGAGCTCCGGTTTAATCGATTCGTAGGAAGAAAATCACCATGGCAACGAATCATCTAAACGGGCATTTTCCAGCAAATCTTCTGATTCTCAAGAACAACAATTATGAAAATTGGTACAAGCATATAAAGGTTGTGTTTTGTTATCAAGATCTTTGAGATCTTGTGAAGGAAGGAGTAGCAACGCTTGCAGAAGCCGCGGCGGATCAAGAAAAGACTGCACATAAAGAATTGAAGAAGAAAGATTATAAAGCTCCCTTTATAATCCATCAATATGTTGATGCAAATAACTTTGAAAAGGTTAGTGATGCAGAGTCAGCGAAAGAAGCATGGAAAATTCTGGAGAAATCGTTTGGAGGCGCGGAGAAGGTGAAAGAGGGGAGGTTACAAACTCACAAAAGAACGTATGAATTGCTTCAGATGGAAGACAATGAAAGCATAACTGATTTCTCCACCAAGGTTACGAAACTGGTGAATCAAATCAAGGTATGTGGAGATGTGTTAACATCAAGATCTGTTGTTGGAAAGATCTTGAGGTCGTTGGCTCCAAAGTTCGACCACGTGGTAGTAGCCATAGAAGAGTCGAAAGATTTGTCCAAATTGACAAAGGAAGAGCTTCAATGGACGTTTGAATCTCATGAACAAAGAATGGCTGAAAGAGTTGCAGGAAAGTCGAAGAGTGATATGACTTTACAGACTCAATCAGCAAAAGAAAAAAAAGGCAAAGGTAGCTGGAATGAAAACAAAGGCAGAGGAGCTTATACAAATTCGACTGGTCGAAATCAGCAAGAAGGAAACTGGTCGAATAAGAGAAAACCCTGGAACCAAGGCAACCAAAGAGGTGGTGTTGCAGGTAGAGGAAGAGGTGATGGTCAAAAGCCAGACAAGAGTCACATTCAGTGTTACAATTGTCAAAGGTATGGTCACTATTCTAGTGATTGTTCAGAAAAGCAGAAGAACCAAGAAACTTATGCAAAGCTGGCGAAAAATGAAGAAGAATACATGTTGTTGATGGTTACAACAAGAGAAGAAGAGAGATTCAAGGACCAGTGGTACTTGGACTCGGGATGCTCATCACACATGTCTGGAAGAAAAGATTGGTTTGTCAACATAAAGCCCTCAATGAAGAACATAGTGAAATTTGCAAATGACAACACTCTAGCAGCTGAAGGTGTTGGTGATGTTCTGATTATGAGGAAAGATGGAAAGAGGTCAATAATTTCAAATGTGTTGTACATACCAGGCATGAAGAGTAATTTGCTCAACATAGGGCAGTTGGTTGAAAAGAACTACAAGGTGTCGATCGAAGACAAGATGATGAGAGTTCTCGACTCAAATGGAAGGTTGATCTTGAAGGCTCCAATGTCTCAGAATAGAACCTTCAAGATTGAACTAAATGTGATGGAGCATAAGTTCCTTGCAACAGTAGCCAGCAGAGATGAATGGATATGGCATTACAGACTTGGCCATCTCAATTTCAAAGACATCAGAGATTTGAAGAGAAGAAATGTGGTTTCAGGATTACCAGAAATTGACATTTCAAATGAAGTTTGTGAAGAATGTGTGCAAGCAAAGCATCATAAGAACAACTTCAGTAAGGATGCAGGAAGCAGGTCAAAGGTAATTCTTGAAGTCATATACTCTGATGTATGTGGTCCTCTCCAGGTGGATTCTATTGGAGGTAACAAATACTTTGTTATATTCATAGATGATTTCAGTCGAAAATTGTGGTCTTACCTGATCCAGAAGAAAAAAGTGAAGTGATCGAGGTATTTTCCAAGTTTAAATCTATGGTCGAAAGACAGAGCGGTCGAAAGATCAAGATTTTGAGAACTGATGGTGGTGGAGAATATGTGTCGAAAGACTCCGATGCATTATATGTGAAAGAAGAGATTATGCATGAGGTGGTGCCACCCTACACTCCACAGCAGAATGGAGTCGTAGAAAGGAAGAATATAACCATTATGAATATGGTTAGAAGTATGTTGAAAGGCAAGCATCTGCCCAAAGAATTATGGGGAGAAGCTGTGTCGACTGCGACATATATCCTGAACAGATGTCCGATGAAGAAGCTAGAAGGAATTACCCCAAAAGAATATTGGTTTGGTGTCAAGCCTAGCTTGAGTCATCTGAGGGTGTTTGGATCTATAACACATAGACATGTGCCATATCAGTTGAGATAAAAACTTGATGACAAGTCCAACCAGATGATCCTGATAGGATATCATTCGACTAGAGGATACAAGTTGTTCAACCCAGTGAATAAGCAAGTAGTTATCAGCAGGGACATGATCATAAATGAGCTTAAAGAGTGGGATTGGACTAAGAATGTCAAGAAAGATCCAGTGAGAATATTTTGTGATGAACCATCTAGTGAAGTCAAAAGAGAAGTTTGACAGGAAGAAGTTAGAGGTGAAGCAGACCCAAGCAGACCTCAAAGAACAAGACACATGCCTGCAAGGTTGCAAGAATGTGTGATTACATCAAATGATGTGGTCAATGATGAAGGTAAGCTGGTACATTATGCTTTCTATGCAGATGTCGAACCTGTCAATGCAGTTGAGGCATTGAAAGATTCGAAGTGGATGAAAGCAATGAACAAAGAGTTGAAGTCAACAACACTTGGTCACTTGTCGAATTTCCCCCAAACAAGAAGACAATCAATGTGAAGTGGGTATACAAGGTGAAGTTGAATCCCAAAGGAGAAGTGACTCGACACAAGGCGAGACTTGTGGCGAAAGGATTTCTTCAGAAAGAAGGAATCGACTTCGATGAAGTTTTTGCACCTGTTGCTAGGATTGAAACAATCAGGTTGGTTATTGGTCTAGCAAACATGAACAATTGGCAGATGTGTCAGATGGATGTAAAATGTGCATTCCTTAATGGCCCCTTAGAAGAAGAAGTTTATGTTGCATAACCAGTTAGATTTGTGAAACATGGCGAAGAAAGAAAAGTGTACAGGCTGCATAAAGCCCTGTACGGACTTAAACAAGCTCCAAGAGCTTGGAACAAGCAGATAGATGGCTTTCTAAGGGAGAAGGAATTTGTGAAGTTCAAATTTGAACATGGATTATATGTAAGAAGAAGCAAGAATGAATTGCTTATACTGTGCCTCTATGTTGATGACCCGTTGATAACAGGTAGTTGCAAGAAGAAGATCGAGGACTTCAAAGGTGATCTCAACAAGGAATTCAAAATTTCAGATCTTGGTGACATTTCATATTTCCTTGGCATCGAATTCTACAAGAGTGGTAGAGGTTTGATGATGCACCAAAGAAGGTATGCAGGCGAAATTCTCAAAAGATTTGAGATGCAAGATTGCAACCCAACTTCGACTCCAGCTGAGCCCAAATTACAACTGTCGAAGGATTCAGATGAAGATAATGTCGACCCAACCCAATACAGAAGACTTATTGGGTCACTTCGATACCTTTTTCATACAAGGCCTGACTTAGCATACAGTGTAGGTATGATGAGTAGGTTCATGCAGAAGCCAAAGGTATCACATCTAGCAGCAGCGAAGAGGATACTAAGGTATCTGGAAGGAACTCTCGACTATGGCATTTTGTTTCTTGTAGCTGATGAAGGAAAAGAATGCAAATTAGTGGGATACATCGACTCAAGTTGATGTAGTGATGTTGAGGATCGAAAATCCACAGCTGGATATGTGTTTATGCTAGGTGGTGCACCAGTTGCTTGAAGTTCGAGAAAAGAGCCAGTAGTGGCATTATAATCATGTGAAGCATAATACATAGCTGCTTCTCTTTGTGCATGTCAAGCAACATGGATGGTGAATCTGGTAGAAGAAATAACAGCGAAGAGTCATTGAGCTATTACCATGAAGATCGACAGCATGTCATCTATCAATCTGACGAAGAATCCGATAGCACATGGTCGAAGCAAGCACATCGAAAAAGGTTTCATTATCTTCGAGAGCAGGTAACAGATGGGAAGATGAATGTGGAACACTGCAGAACTGAGAATCTGATTGCAGACATCATTGACGAAAGGAGTGCAGGTCGAAGTGTTCAGAAGACTAAGAGCTATGATGAATGTAGATAGCTTAGACACAATGAATTAGGTGGTGTGTTGAATTGTAATTCCTTGTGTCAAAGCAGGTTGCTCGACAGAGCAAAAAAGTGTCGAACCACCTAGTGTGTTGAGTAATGTTAGCTATTTTGGGCTTTTATAATTTTGGACTTTTATAGTTTTGGGCTTTGACTTGAGGTCCAAGTTAACCTATATCTATAAATAGAGTGAGTAACCCTTATTTTCATATAGAGGCGAATAAAGTATTCACAACACTTGTAATTCACAGTAGTTTGCAGTTGCAAAGTGAATAAGAAGTTTTCCATAGTTTGTGAGCAGAAAGAAACTCTGCAAAATTTTATTACTTTTCTCCTTCATCGTTTTATACTCTTTCTCCATTGTTCTTCTCTTTTCGTTGTTATTGTGTGAGTAATAACAATCTTCTTCATCAAGATTGATTGAAATTCTCCATAGGTTTTAAGGGATTTCCAACAATTAAAAGAAGTCTGTACAAAAAAAATGATTTTTGACATAGACAAAGAGCCAAATTGTTTTAGCTTTAAAAAAATGATGTATTTTTGAAAATGGATTTTACAAAAATATTTTTCAAAATATTATAAGTTTTTTTTAATTTGTTTTTTATAAATTAAAAGATTAATTTTGATATAGTATAACATAAACCTACATTATTGAAGATCAAAGTATAGTCAAAATCACAGTTTTTACAAAAAAAAATAAATTCAAAAATGATTTTTATAAAAAACTATTTGAAATATCTTCAAAATTAAGTAATTTTTTAAAATTTTGATATCCGAAAAAAATCGATAAAATGATGAAATACCTAAAATAACATTTTAAAAATAACTATTTAAACCAAAATTCCATTTGAAACTTTTATGAAAAGTTTCTTTGTAAAATTTATTTATATCAAAATATGTTATATGATAAAAATCATTTAAAAAAAAACCAAAACAAACGACCCCAAAATAAACTGCATATTATAATTAGAATGGTGAGGAAGAGAGAAGAATAAAATGAGGAAGAAAAAAGAAGAAGAAAAATTCATGTGCAAGTAACTCGCTGAAACTTAATCATAAATGCTCAAGAAGAACACATAAATAATCGCTGAAACTTAATCGTGAATACTCAAGAAGAACACAGAAATAATCAAGTCCATACCTGGATTCTGAAGAGAGAGAGAGAGAGAGAGAGAGAGAGAGAGAGAGAGAGAGAGAGAGAGAGAGAGAGAGAGAGAGAGAGAGAGAGAGAGAGAGAGAGAGAGAGAGAGAGAGAGAGAGAGAGAGAGAGAGAGAGACGAGAGAGAGAGAGAGAGAGAGATTCACTTTTTGCTTTGGATGTTGTGGTTGCAGGCATAGAAACTAACCATCTTAATCTTATATACTTGAAATTGATCCTTTAGATTTAGGTTGGTTTGAAATAATGTTGATTATTGATTTTTCACTCATCCAAACTTTTTAGGTATTAATCGTTCAATTATTTCGGGTCTTTGATTGTCTTTCCAATAATTGTTTCATCTTTTCTAAAACTTAAAAAATTACAAAATTTGTTTGATTCAATTACTTGGGGTCTTTGATTGTCTTTTCAATAATTGTTTCATCTTTTCTAAAACTTAAAAAAATTACAAAATTTGTTTGGTTTATATTTTTTTCAAAACTCTTTCAAATTTTCCTCTTTTCCAAACAACTCAATAATGTTTTGCTTTTCAATTTTCAGGTCTATTACTACCCTTCAAAAAACATCAACAATCTTCATTAATAACATTATTGTAAATAATTAGTTAAGTTATATTTATAACATGTATAATTAAATTCTATAATAATATAATACTAATAATATTAACTTAACTACAATAATATCACTTCAAATTTTGATTTAATTTTCAAATATTTTTCAATTACAACATTATAATATTTTATTCGGTTTTAATAACTATTAAATGGTTATTTGCTTTTAATAAAATATGGTAACGGTTTAGTTTCTTTAAAATTAATTTGAATTATTTTAAATGATTTGATTAATAAAATCAAATCAAAAACATAAATATTTAATTACTTGAAGACAAAATGCTCTTTATTATAATATATTTAAAAATATTACATTAATATATGGTATCTTAAATATTTGTCCTACCAATTCAGTCTATAAGAACTAATTTTAACAAAAGTTTGAGCAAACTTTCCTTATGAAATGGATGCTCATGCCCGCATGACAAGCAATGAACCGTGTCTCCAATTCCAAACTCGTGGACACATACCATATATTGAGTTTGAATGTGTTGAAACGAGAAAGATGAATCAAATGTTGACTCATTGACTCTCTCTCGAAATATCCGAACAACGGCTTGTCGATGTTGACAAAGCCTTAAAAAAATGAATAATAAAAATTGAAAAATTAAAAAATATTATAAGGAGACCAACTATTTATTTGTTGAAAAAAGAATTAAAGTGATTGAATATAATCACAGATATCATTGCCACACAAATCAAACATGAGCTTCAATATCCTACAAACTTCCAAACAAATTTATTTGTTAAATGCAAGTAAAAAAACCTCCTATAAAGAACAACCTTGCCACCTTTGAATACAAACTAAAGAAATTCAATATCATCACATTAACCCACACAAAAAGAGTTCACATTAACCCACTCAATCTTAATAAACTACACATAACAAAAACATACTATTCATCTCAGTTAAACATAAATACACTTTTTTTTAAGAGCAAGATAAGTTCACATATCGTGTTAGGAACTTTTAGTGCAATAACTTTCAATTAAACACTCAAACACATGCCAAGATAATTTTGGATCTGCTGTTAGGAATTTTCAGTGCAATAACTATGTTGCTTACAACCTTCTGTTTTAACACTAGAGAAATTTTCAGTACAATAACTATGTTACAACTTTATGTAAACAGTCATCACATGTTATTCAGTAAGAAGCAATCTTCCAAATGTTTTTCACAAACTCTTTATTAACACACATGCAAACTTGCCTATTTCGTCTTGCAGATTCGATTCAGGTCGAGCGATAGGATACTATAGTATCCATCCCCATAATCATAATTTGAGACGGTGTGGGAACTAAGGCGTCCATAACCGCACTCACACCCACTTATTTTAATGAATTATTAATCAAACTCATTACCATACCCATTTTGAGGTTTTATTTAGTGTGGGTACCCATTGGGGATGTTAAGAAATGTGATTGGGCCTAATTCACCCATACAAAACTAGTTTGTAGGGTGAGGATTTCTCCACTTATAAAGACATGTTCAGGCCATATATTGTTCGATGTGAGACTCTTAACACATCCCCTCATGCACAAGGCTGGACATCTGATGCATGAAAATAAATAGTGGGTGACCCGATAGCGAAAACCTAATAGTAGTTGGTCTAATGGATATCTTTAAACTAAAGACTCTGATATCATGTTAAGAAATATGGTTGAGTCTAATTCACCTCTACAAAACCGATTGTAGGGTAATAATTGCCCTCACTTATAAAACATGTTCAACTCATATATTATTCGATATGAGACTCTTAACCAGGAATAAAAAAAATTTCCCTTCCTTTCGGACAGGACTTAGGCTTGGATGATCCATTATTTTTTTTTAATACTTGAAATATGGTAAAAAAATTATTCAATATTAATTAATTTATCATATTTTTTGACAACCATATATACTTATACCATCATCATAAAACAACACATATTGTCGGTGAAAAATGACCAGGTCATTCAAAAACTAGAAAAATTGATGAAAAGTGACATTTATGTGATTTGAACACCTTTTTATTTTCATTTAAAATTATTTAAACTATACTTTCAACTTTAGAAGAAAAAAATGAAGAAGAAACCCATCACTTCCACTTAGATCACCTACTTTAGGAAAGGAATGAAGAGTGAAGAATGAAATATATGAAGTGTGAAATAAGTGTTTTATATTTCTGGAAAAAATGTGATATTGAAAGGGTTTTGTACATCTAAAAAAAAGTGTTGAAAGAAGAAAGTGTTGAATTGCATTATTCATAAGCTTTATGATCTGATGTTTTATTTGTAAGTTGTGTGTTCTAATGTGATTAATTAGATAACAATTAAAGTATGAATTTGGTTAATTAACATAAATAATATATAATAATAAGTATTTAAATTAACCTATGGAATAAATAAACTAACTTTAATATAATAAAGAGTATGAATATAATAATGCAGTTGTTATTGGCACATATCTTACTTATAGAATTGTTGCACAATACTGTTTGTTTGCATCCTTATGTATACCAATATAGACAACACAAACACTTTCGAATGTTTTTCACAGACTCTTCAAATAGTTATATATATATATATATATATATATATAATATATATTATATATATATATATATATTATATATAATATATATATATATATATATATATATTATATATATATATATATATATATAAAAGAGAGAGACTTTTCGGTTATTCCATCATTAATCTTTCACTCATCTAAGCTTTTAAGATATTACTCATTCAATTATTAACTATTTCTTAGTTCAGTTTATTATTTATTCTCACTTATTTTGAATATGAATAATGTTGTTGCACTTACTACCAGCTTGTAATAATAATTTACTACTATTTCTAAATAATGACCCTTTGCTAGGGGTGTGCAAAATAACCAATAACCATGAACCAAGTTCCTATCCAAATTAATCCAAACTTTAAAACCAAACCCAAAATTATATTTTGAAATTGGTTATCCATTTATCAAATTAAAAAAAAACCGGTAACCATTATTAAAAACCGGTTCAAGTAAACGGTTACCATTTTTCAATAATCATTTCAAATCAATCCAAAACACAAATTTCAGAATCCCTAATTCTCAAAAATCCAAATTCCCAATTCATCAAAACCGGCATCCTATTGTAAATGGTATTGAAAGTTGTGATGTTTGCTTTCATATTGGTATTCTTTAACAATGTTCAAGTCAAATTCTGTGAGTAGTAAATTTGTAATTTTGTAATTGTGTGTTGTATTATGGAGTTATTTTTATCCATTTTCTTAGCTTTAATTGGTTGTGAATTGTTTCTATTGATTTCTGTTTTTAAAGATTTGTATAGAAAATATAGTATTAGTATACAATTTGTTTTTCAATGTTTTTTTCCTGTATATTTGGATATTTGCAAAGAAAACAAACTGAAAACAAGTTGGCAATTTCATCCTTAGTTATTTGTGAGTTTGAAAAAAGTCAACAAAATTTTATCATTTTAATTTCTCCTTACAACTAGTCAGTTATTTTTATGACGTGGCAATTACTTTACTTTTTTATTATTGTAAAATTAAATGTGACATTGTTGATAGTTATCCTCTTAAATAAAATTGAGAAGCTGCAAAAAAAAAACTACCGTCAATAAAACTGCATCCTATGATTTTTTAAACCTGATTTATTTTTATAATTTTTTTAAATTGTTTTTTTTATAAAATTATTTTTTTTATAAAACTGTAAAAAAACTGGTTTGAAAAATACCAATTTAAAACTCTTTTTTAAAATTGTTTTTTTTTCTATCTTATAGGTAATTACTTAATTTTGATTTTTCAGATTGAAATTTAAAAATAGTGATTGATTTAAAGAGCGATTTGATAAAGTTAAGAAGTTGTTGGAATGAAAATTAAATTAGAGGGAAATTTGGTTTTAAAATTGATCCAAACAAAAAATAATTTTTTTAGTACAAACCGGTTATTAACCAAACCGATCCAAACATAAACCGATTTTAAAAATATAAACCGGTTTTATCAAAGTGGTTTTAAAAACCAAACTGATCCATATATTTGGTTCAATTTGGTTATGGTTTTGAACCATGCACACCCCTACCCTTTGCTAGCAGCTTGTGTGTCCTGTACTCGTTTTCTTTTTAAATAAAGACCTGATTTCAATTAATTGTTCTTACTCTACATTCTCCATTTTTTATTGGTCTTATTAGGCAAATCACTAGCAACGATCCATGAGAATCAAGTGGTTAATTAATTTATATCTAAAATAATAATTGCATACTCAAAAAAATAAAAAATATATGTTATACTAAAATTTACACACATGCTTTATGATGATTCTTTATGCAATATAATATTCTAAATTCATTAAATATAATAGACTAATTATCAATGTTTTGATAATAATAATAAAAGTGGTGTCTATTAAGAAAATCAATGACCAAAATCATACTAATAGTAACAAGTAAGTTGTATGTGAAGTCATATTGGTATATGTACTCAATAAAGTGTCTCTTGCAAAAAAATTGATACACGAGCACATTCATGATCAACACCATCTTTTTATAGCCTCTTCTGCCACAGCCATTTGGATGCTATGGAAATGCTTCCTCTGAGAAACTTGCCCAGCACACAGAATGAAGAAATAAGGAGAGAGGGGGTCTCTTCGGGGTGAAACTCCTACTAGGTTTCCCATTCACAAGGACTTGGTAAGACACCATGGATATGAACCTCTCAATCAGTAAAACCATAGACTCAAGGAAACCCATAGAGGAAAGGACACCACTGACAAAGTCCCACTTCAATTTGTCATACGCCTTCGACATGCCTTGGGAAACTTCAATGATGTGATGTTTAAGTTCTTTTAGGAATCCATACACATCATTAAATACTTGGCTTGATCATCATACTCCTCTAGGACTGAGCCACCAATACGATTAATGGAGAAAGACGTGACGTTTAAGTTCAAGTTTTCCTTCCATAACAACGCCAGCCTCATGCTATTTCTCTCCCACTTCCCACTATAATCAACACAATGACAAAAATCAAAGCCATGCTTTCCTGCTTGAGACATGTTTCCATGAGGAACACCGGGTTGGGATTTTCCAGGTGTATGAGCCTTAACAAGGCTGGAACTGCACAATGATTCCCCAACCTCCTATAATTCTAACTTAGGAGTTTCATTGTTGGTTCTCCAACGCCACCTTTGGTACATTCGCTTTCATTTCCCATAATTCCAAGTTATGCTTTCTCTTCTTCTCTCTACTTCCAAAGTCTTTTGGATTTCCTTCAGTGATCACCACAACCACTAATTGTCTTTGGTTGATTTGAGTCTGTTGAGATTAATCATACTAATTATTATGGTTTAGGCTAATACAGTTTTATCAGTTTGTTTAGTTTGCTCCATCATGATTGGTAGATAGGAGATAAGGTTGTTGTATATAAAGGATATATTGCCACATGTAATACATCAATCAATATAACAATATTTCATTTCATCTTCTTCCTTCTTCTTTATTCTTCGTTCTCTCCTACTGTTTCTGTTATGTTCTCCTTCTGTTTCTGTTATCATTCTGCAACACACTTGACAATGGCATGGTTATATTCCACCATGAATGAATCTTGATTGATCACAACATGGTATCATTCGCCAATCCAATCCTTTTTCCGCTGCTATCTCACTGAATTCTTTCCTCAACCTCATTTCATCTCTCTCATTCAATTCTTTCGATTCTCATGGCTCCCTCTCGAGCTTCATCCTCATCAATTGATCCTGCTTTGGATCAAACCTCGCCATATTTCGTTCATCCCAGTGATGGCCCTGGTTCTGTAACAGTTCTTCCCAAACTCACCGGTTCCAATTATCATTCATGGGCTCGAAGCATGAAGAGAGCTCTTGGTGGAAAAATGAAGATTGAGTTTATTGATGGCTCTCTCCCTGTTCCATCAGATTCTTTTGACTCATCTCTGCGTGCTTGGAACCGCTGCAACATGCTCGCTCATTCTTGGATCATGAGTTCTGTTTCAGATTCAATCTCACAGTCCATTGTCTTCATGGAAAATGCATTGGATGTATGGAATGACTTGAAAGAAAGGTTTTCACGGGGCGATTTAATACGAATCTCTGAGCTGCAACAAGAAATTTACAACCTGAAACAAGAAACCAAATCAGTTACAGATTTTTTCTTTGATCTTAAAATCCTTTGGGAAGAGCTGGATCTGTATCTACCTTTACCAACCTGCACCTGCCGCATAAAGTGTACATGTGAGGCTATGCGCAGTGCAAGATCTCATCCCCAGCTATTGCAGATCATCAGATTTTTGACTGGTTTAAATGAACAGTTTGTTGTAGTGAAGTCCCAAATTTTGTTGATGGATCCATTACCAACTATGAACAAGATATTTTCCATGGTAATTCAACATGAACGCCAACTCCAGCTCCCCATTCCACATGATGAAGCCCAAACACTGATCAATGCTGCTGATTCCAAGAGGTTTGGAACAAGAATCAATGCCTTCAAACATGGTGTTCGCATTTGCACATTATGTGGCAAGACTAACCATACTGTTGAAAACTGCTTCAAGAAACATGGTGTTCCACCTCATATGCAGAAACAATTTCAAACTTCAGCTAGCAATGTGGCAAAAAATGGAAATAATAATGGATCTTCATCTCATAATGTTGATATTCAGAGTGACAATTCACCTATGACTCAAGGCCAATTCAGTGCTCTAATGGATCTACTTCAGAAATCTAATTTTGGACAATCTTCAGCACATGCTTCTTCCAACCAAGTTGCTGTTGGTCATCCATCAACAGGTAACACATATCATTGCATGCATAGTAATAGTAATGGCTCTTGGATCATTGATTCAGGAGCTACTGATCACATTTGAAGCTCTGTAAAATGGTTTCATACATATAAGAAAATTATTCCTATCAATGTTAGATTACCAAATGGACAATGTCTTGTTGCTGATCACTCTGGAATAATTCATTTCTCTCCTGATTTCATTGTGCATAATGTGCTTTTACTCCCTGAATTTTCTTTAAATTTATTATCTGTTTCAAAGCTGTGTGAATCTTCTAATTACATTGTCAATTTCCTTAAATCACAATGTGTCATACAGGACAAACTCACCCTGAAGATGATTGGTTTTGCTGAGCAGAAAGATGGATTGTATTACCTAACACTGAGAGATAATGATTCACCTGCCACAGACACACCTGTTTTAACCTCTGCTTTAGCAGCCAGTGTCATCTTACCTGACAAAGCCTTATGGCATTTTAGATTAGGACACTTATCTCAAAACAGATTATTGTACCTACACACTCAATTTCCTTTTATCAAAGTTAATCACAAGGATGTTTGTGATGTTTGTATCTATGCTAGACAAAGAAAACTCCCTTATACTGTTAGTAATAATAGAGCAACTCATCCTTATGATTTGGTTCATTTTGATATTTGGGGACCTCTTGAAGTCCAATCTTTACATGGCCATTCCTATTTTTTAACTGTTGTTGATGATTGTAGCAGATATACATGGATAACACTAATGAAAACCAAATCTGAAGCTAGACAACATGTCATTGATTTTGTCAATCTCATAGAAAACCAACATAGTCTTCATGTCAAAATCATTAGAACAAATAATGGCACTGAGTTTAATATCCCTGAATTTTTTTCATCTAAAGGAATCATCCATCAAACCAGCTGTGTTGAATCTCCACAACAAAATGGTCGTGTGGAGAGGAAACACCAACATTTACTAAATGTTGGGAGAGCCCTACTTTTTCAATCCAAACTTCCAAAAGAATTTTGGTCATATGCTATCCTACATGCCACATTCATTATAAACAAACTTCCTACACAAGTCTTAAACAATATGTCTCCTCACTTCATATTGCACAACACTCATCCTGATATGCACAGCCTTAAAGTTTTTGGATCCCTTGCTTTTGCATCCACACTGCATATGCACAGAACCAAATTAGAGCCAAGAGGTCGAAAATGTGTGTTCTTAGGTGTAATACCCCAAAATTTACCCTTCATTTTTCCTGGAAGCATACGCTTTACACGTCATGCATGCATTCATTTTTAGGTCATTTAGCATTTGTATTTCATCATGGCAATCGGAATCGGATCCAAGCAGCTTCAACATCATCCAGGACACTTTATGGGCTCTATTTAGATGATCAGTCAACACAAGGGAAAGACTTGAGTTACTTCCAACAGGGGTCTATTCGTCAGTCAAAACGTTAATCTTGAAGGAGCAAAGGTTTGTTCATGAGTTGTCATGCTCGCTAGGCGAAGCCCACGTGTTTTGAAAAAAAAACGAAAAAAAAAAACGAAAATAAAATAAAATAAAATAATAAATAAATAAATAAATAAAAGAAAAATCTTGGACTTGGACCTCTCTCATTTGAGCCCACAGGTCCACAAAAATCAGGTTATAAATTCAGAGTTTCAGTGAAACAAAAGGCATTATATTCCTATTACCTTGGTTGGGAAAAAGATAGTCAGAGAAGAGCTAACAGAGAACTCAGAGCAGCCTCCAAACCCTGAAGGGAACTCAACTGCACAAAATCACCTCTGCCTCACATAAACCCTAAAGATTGTTTTGTAAACCTCACGGGTGCAACTCAATTTCAATCAAGCTCTCCAATCAGGTTTGCCTTATTCCCATAATTTTATGCTCTTAATTTGAATCATCTGAGTGTATGAGGTATTATGGGTGAATTGGATACCCTTTTGATGCATGTGTTTGACCAGAGATTTAGGCCTCCTACCCTTGGTTGCTTTTTGTGAGCTTTTTGTAAATTGAAAGGGCATGATTCATGTGGTTACATTTTGATTTGAGGGCAACTCTTGATTACCCTATTTTGTTTCTTTAACCTGTTTGTTGAGTTTTGTTTTGTGAAGGCTCATATGACTCTTGCAGAGATGGTTTGCCTGGTGTTCCACTTTATTTGTGGGATACCCCCTGGAGGTTCATTCCGATTACCTGTACTGACCCACTTTCTTAGATGATGTTAGCTTGGAAGGATTTCAGGGTTTATCGTTCCTTTAATTGTTGTTACCTCGGATCTTCATCCGTGTGGTACTTTTACATTTTTCCCGCATTTTACTGCTTTCCTAGCTGGAAGACCTCGATAGGAGGCAATGTTTTGTGTTTACTTTATGCAGGTTCCTTCGTCAAGGACTGCCTTTTTCCATGAGCATCCCAAACCCTAACCCTTCATTGATTTTTCTTCTCCTAAACGCACGTTTACTCCTTCTACTACAGGTGAGTAAGTCTCCAAAGGTCGATCATCCGGTAGATTGCGTAGTAACGTCGTCCGCCCCCAAAACATAATCCTTAACCCCGTAGTTAGCCGAACTACGACTTGCTCTGATTCTCATTCCAGATGAGATACGTAGGCATAAGACGCGATGTCTTAGCGAGCACACATCCCCCAAACCCGTAGGTCAACCGAGCTACGAAGACTCTGATTCTCATATTCAGATGAGATACGTATACAGTGGATGCGACATCCGCGCGAGTCATTTTCATTTAACCCCTTTTTTAGTAAACATCACAAGATAAACTCACACCTTTTAGACAAGAACTACAAAAGTGGATCCCGTAGAGTACTACGGATGGGTAGGGATGTTAATACCTTCCCTTCGCATAACCGACTCCCGAACCCAAGATTTGGTTGCGAGACCTTGTCTTTTCCTTTCCTCTTTTCAGGTTTACTTCGAGCGTTTCCTTTCCCTCCTTTGGGATAAATAACGCACGGTGGCGACTCTTCTGTCATTTTCTTTCACCGGTTGTTTTTTCGCACACTGTATTTTTCAGGTTGCCACAGCTTGCGACTCTGCTGGGGACCCGGTTTCCCTAAGCGAGTCCCTCATAGCTTTTGTAGTTTGTTTGTTTATTGGGTGTTCATGCTTTTGTACAGTTATTTATTTACCTGCTTTACCTTATTGCATTGTGTACATATCGTTGCTGTATCTGTTGGCTGGCTATGGCTGCTTGGTGATCTTTGTGAGATGAGTTCTATACCCGAACTCGAGTGCACTTAGGATAGGAGAATGGCATAGTCTTGTCGACTTGTGTGGAGTTATTCCTTAGCAAGTTGACTTGCAAGCCCATTCACTTGGTGGAGGTCATGTTGAGATCAATAATGTCACACAAGTAAGTTGTGGTTAGACATTACTTTTTCCAATATAGACCTTAGAAGCCGAGGACCTTAGTTTACCAAACCCATCTTGGCCTATTCGTAGGACGTAGTGCGAAATTCGTTCAAGTGTAAGATTTGATACGATTGTTACGCGATACTACACTCATAAGAGTCTCTCTTGAGAATATTTTTGGAATACGAGTAGTCGTTCCTCCGATAATATCCGAAAGATGGGATTATGACTATGGAAACCTTTTGTAAAACATGTTTGGCAGGTTTAAGCCTTAGTACACTCCTTTTGGGTGGTTCTTAACCTAAACTCCATGCTCGTGACTTGCAACAAACCCTTGATTCATGGTTGATCCGATCAGGTATCCTTAATATCAATGAAACTTGGGTGTTGATAAGGTGTAAACCATAATCCACCAAAATGGGTGGTTGATATTAAGGATAACATGATCCATCCCATGACCTTTGTTTGGTGTGCTCTTAATCTCTCTCCAAACAGTGCAACCTGACAGATGTTCAAGCAGATACAGTGATCCTGATTCCCATGCCACTGCACTGCATTCACATCATTTTGCATCACATCATTTTGCATTCATAATCATTCGCACATGTTTATCCATTTCTGTGGGGTTTATATCTTTTACTTGATTCTAGTCGGAATTTTCTTGGTTCTCATCAACGACTTAGTCTTTTTTTTACATCGTTTATCTATTGAGAGACTGGAATCAAGGGGGTAGAATACCTTTGGAATTGATAAACATGTCATTGCATTTACATATTCATTAGCATGTCTTGCATAACAGGTACCGCCACAGTGTTCTCAGTTTATTTGGTGTTCCATCAGCAGGATAGCTGACCCAGGCATTCACCGGTATGATACCCACAGAAACCAACAGAGAGTAATGGAAAGCCTACAGGCTGAGTTCACCGAGATGAAAATCCACATGAATCAATTCATGGATGTGGTTCAAGGGGTGGCTCAGGGACAGCAAGAGCTCAGGCAGATGATATAGAGGAACCCCCCTGCTCAACCGGAGACGGTGACTGATCCTCCAGCTGGAGAGGCTAATGGACCCAATAGACCGGGGCTTATCCCAATCCTACATATCACCTCCGGTCAACAGCCCGTTCATGATGATCAGGACGATCAGTTCCCCCTGCTGCAGGAAGACTTTGGTATGGGTCATGGTGTGGACCCCATGTTTAGAAGATTGGAAGAGAGGTTGAAGGCAGTGGAAGGATAGAATCCTCTGGGAGTAGATGTTGCTGACTTGGGGCTGGTCCCAGGTGTGAGAGTGCCACCGAAATTCAAGGTCCCGATATTTGACAAATACAACGACAACTCTTGCCCGAAGACCCATGTGCAAGCCTATTTCCGTAAAATGGTTGCATACTCCGATGACGAAAAGTTGCTTATGTACTTTTTCCAAGACAGCCTAGCTGGGGCATCCCTGGAATGGTATATGAGGCTGGACAGAGCCCACATCTGTTGCTGGAGGGATTTGGCTGAGGCTTTCGTGAAGCAGTATCAGTATAATGCAGACATGGCTCCGGACAGAACTCAACTTCAAAATCTGTCTCTTAAAAGCAATGAGTACTTTAGAGAATACGCTCAACGCTGGAGAGAAACAGCTTCCCGTGTTCAACCTCCTATGTTGGAGAAGGAAATGGCTAACATGTTCATGAACACTCTGCCAGGACCTTATTTGGAGCGCCTGGTGGGTTGCAATGCCTCCAATTTTGCTGATGTAGTCTCTACCGGAGAGAGGGTGGAGAATTACCTGAGGACATACAAGGCCCAGAGTGGAGGTGGATCCTCATCAGGGATGAAGAAGCCGTTCATTCAGGGACATAAGAGAAGAGAAGGGGATGCAAGTGTCATATCTTCTTATCAGAATAGGGATAACCTGAGGAATAACTTTCAGAACTATCATCAGCAACCGTATGTTGCGGCCGTGACCATTCCAACTGCAACACCACTACAACAACAACAACCACAGCGTCAACTAGCTCAGTACCAACCGCAACAACCGGGTAACAGACCCGCCTATCAACCGAGGCCAAGGACGATGGACCGGCGTTTCGACACTCTTCCAATGTCGTACGCTCAGTTGCTTTCTAGTCTTCAACAACTACAACTTGTGCAGTTGCGCACTCTGGCTCCTCCCGTTGGTAGGCTTCCGGTGGGTTATAACGCCAATGCTAGGTGTAGCTTCCACTCTGGGGCACCTGGCCACAATATTGAGAGCTGCAAAGCTTTTAAGCACGTAGTTCAGGACCTCATTGATTCAAAGGCCGTTAACTTTGCACCAGCTCCTAATGTCGTCAACAATCCCATACCCCAGCATGGTGGAGCCAACATTAACATGGTTGAAGGAGAAGTCAAATTAGTCTCTGCGGTCAACAATGAAGATGGGGATAGTGATTGCGACATCGATAACTGGGTGCGTCCGAGGATCCCGGGTGAAGTTCTCAACAATTGGTCTTCTGAGGAGATTGTCCAAGCCACTTGTTTGGAGGAGTAATTTTCTTTGTTTATTCATGCATATCCAAGTCTTACGTTCCGCCAGGGCGTAATGACTCATTGTAGGGCTCATCTATGTGACACTTGCATTTTTTATCATAAATAAAGGACATCTTTTTGCATTCAAATATTTCGTTCCCTGTCTTTCTATTTTTGCAGTTTTTCAAAAAAAAAATGGCAATGTTTTGTTTAGTTTCCACTTTTTTTTTCACACTCATAAGCACATACCATCACTCATGCAGATGCACATCACCGGATCCTATTGATAACGGTTCTGCTATGGCACGCTTCGACTTTGAAAATCCAATCTTTCAAGCTGAAGAAGAGGGTGATGAAGACTGTGAACTCCTTGAAGAACTTACCACGTTATTAAAACAAGAGGAAATGGTCATTCAACCGCATCAAGAGTCTGCTGAAGTGATTAATCTCGGCACCGAGGACGTCAAGAGAGAAATCAAGATAGGGGCTGCTTTGGAAGATAATCTGAAGAAAGGGCTGATTGAAGTGCTGCAAGAATATGTTGACATCTTCGCTTGGTCTTATTAGGACATGCCAGGGCTTGACACAGACATCGTGGTGTTGGTATAAGCCCTAGAGGCCAATACTTTTGGTACTTGTATCGAATAATAAAAGGCTTTTTCTTTATTATCGTTGATTAATAAAGTCCCTGGAATAGATAGTCTGTTTAATGTATTAAGTGTGACTTAATCATGAGAACACATTAAACATAAGGACACTATTCTTAAAGTATCCGTAATCGAGCTTTAGTGTGAAGTGGGATAACATTAAAGCATTAAGACTATTATGTTTGTAGACTGATGATCACATCTCATGGATCATGGATAAAGAGTTATCAAGTCTTAAACATAGGTATGCATATTAGGAGTAATGTTTATACCGGATTGATCCGCTATGAGAATACTATATAGAAAGTTATGCAAAGTGTCATAAGTTATTCTCATGGTGATAATGGTGTATACCACTCTTCGACCTGAAACCACTATGGATCCTAGATGTAGAGTCGAGTGCTTTATTGTTGATCCAACGTTGTCCGTAACTAGATAACCATAAAGACAGTTGATGGGTACTCCACGAAGCATGCTGAGGGACATGAGTGACCTAGATGGAATTTGCCCATCCTGCATAACAGGATAAATGTCTATGGGCTCAATATTGAACTGGACAAGGATGACACGGTCTATGCCTTGTGTTCAATATATACATAAGGGCAAAAGGGTAATTATACACATAAGTATTATCACAGAAGGAATTGTCAGATCACATGACATTTTCGTGTCTTGGGTAGCAGTGATGTGTTGTTAGATACCGCTCACTGTTTATTATGTTAAATACGTGATTTAATATAATTGCCAACGTCACGAAAACCTACAGGGTCACACACAAAGGACGGACTGATGAGAGATAGAGTAACTAAGGAATACCGTAAGGTACGGTGCCCTTAAGTGAATTATAGAACATCGTAAGGTACGGTGTACTTGAGTAGAATACGAAATATGGTAAGGTACCATGGGCTTAAGTGATTTTGGGCATATTATAAGATATGGGCCAAAATATACTTAAGTGGGCTTTTAGCTTGAAGCCCACACAAGTGGTTCTATAAATAGAACCCTTGTGCAGAAGCATTGTTTGCGGTTGCATTATTTTCGTTTTCTCTCTCTCTCTCTCTCTCTCTCTCTCTCTCTCACTCAAAGCCTTCATTCATACCAGCTAGCACTGAGATTGAAGGAATCCGTTCGTGTGGACTGAGTAGAGACGTTGTCATCGTTCAACGTTCGTGATCGCTTCATGGATCTGCATCAAAGGTTTTTTATCGTCACAAGAGATCTGCCCCAAAGGTTTCAATCGTCACAAGAGGTAAATATTCTATCACTGATCATGACCATTCGTAAGGATCTCTAAAGGAGAAAATTTTAATTTCCGCTGCGTTTTGGACCGCAATTCTCCTTCACGTGGTACATCGCTTGCCGCTCAAAGAAGGTTGTCCTCCGGTCAAGCAGAAGCTCAGAAGAACAAGACCAGAGATGGCTGTCAAGATAAAGGAAGAAGTGCAAAAACAGTTGGATGCAGGGTTTCTAGCAGTCACAAATTATCCGCCATGGGTTGTTAATATCGTTCCGGTACCTAAGAAGGATGGAAAGGTACGGATATGTGTTGACTATAGGGATCTGAACAGGGATAGTCCTAAAGATGATTTCCCCTTACCTCACATTGACGTTTTGGTAGATAACACGGCTCAGTTCTCGGTATTCTCCTTCATGGATGGCTTTTCTGGCTATAATCAAATCAAGATGGCGCCAAAAGACATGGAGAAGACAAAATTCATAACCCCATGGGGCACCTTCTTCTACAAGGTGATGTCGTTTGGTCTGAAAAATGCCGGAGCAACATATCAGCGAGCGATGGTGACTGTGTTCCATGATATGATTCATCATGAAATCGAGGTTTATGTTGATGATATGATTGCCAAATCTCAGACAGAAGAAGAACATTTGGTGAATTTGCAGAAACTGTTTGAGCGTTTGAGGAAATTCAAGCTGAGGCTTAATCCGAACAAGTGTACTTTCAGGGTGAGATCTGGAAAACTACTGGGTTTCATTGTTAGCGGAAAAGGGATCGAGGTGGATCCGGCTAAAGTGAAAGCGATACAGGAAATGCCTGAGCCAAGAACAGAGAAACAAGTCTGTGGTTTCTTAGGGAGGTTGAACTACATTGCAAGGTTCATCTCTCACCTAACAGCCACGTGTGAGCCAATATTCAAATTGTTGAGAAAAGATCAGGCTATCAGGTGGAATGATAATTGTCAAAGGGTGTTCGAGAAGATAAAAGAGTATTTGCAGAATCCTCCTATCCTTGTGCCTCCGGTCCCAGGGAGACCGCTGATTATGTATTTGACAGTACTAGACAATTCCATGGGTTGTATTCTCGGTCAACACGACGAGACAGGTAGGAAAGAGCATGCCATCTACTACCTGAGTAAGAAATTCACAGATTGCGAGTCGAGATACTCAATGCTTGAAAAAACATGTTGTGCACTTGCATGGGCTGCTAAGCGATTGAGACAATACATGTTGTCTCACACAACCTTACTGATCTCCAAAATGGATCCAGTCAAGTATATATTTGAGAAGCCAGCTCTCATCGGAAGAGTTGCTCGTTGGCAAATGGTACTGACAGAGTATGACATCCTGTATACATCCCAGAAAGCCATCAAGGGGAGTATTCTGTCATACTATCTTGCTCAACAGCCAATTGAAGATTATGAGCCGATGAAGTTTGATTTTCCAGATGAAGACATCATGTTCCTCAAGATGAAAGACTGTGAAGAGCCAATTGCTGAAGAGGGACCTGATCCAGACGAAAATTGGACTTTAATGTTTGATGGGGCCGTCAACGCCAGAGGAAGTGGAATTGGTGTTGTCATTACTACTCCGAAAGGTGCCCACATGCCTTTCACCGCTCGTCTGACTTTCGAGTGCACCAATAATGAAGCTGAGTATGAAGCCTGTATCTTGGGTATTGAGCAAGCCATTGATTTGAGAATCAAGACTTTGGACATCTTCGAAGATTCAGCTCTGGTAATCAATCAAGTGAATGGTGATTGGAACACTCTCCAGCCTACTCTGGTCCCCTACAGAGATTACACGAGAAGACTGTTGACTTTCTTCACAACAGTAAAGCTATACCATATACCTCGTGATGAGAACCACATGGCAGATCCTCTTGCTACTCTATCCTCCATGATCAAGGTGATTCGTTGGAACCATGTTCCCAGGATTGATGTTATGCGCCTTGATAGGGCCGCGTATGTGTTTGCTGCTGAACTGGTAGTTGATGACAAGCCCTGGTATCACGACATCAAGTGCTTTCTGAAGAATCAAGAGTACCCTGCAGGGGCATCCAACAATGATAAAAAGACTTTGAGAAGATTGGCGGGCAGTTTCTTCTTGAACAAAGACGATGTTCTGTATAAGAGGAATTTCGACATGGTTTTGCTCAGATGCGTGGACAGACACGAAGCAGACATGTTAATGCAGGAAGTTCATGAAGGCTCCTTCGGTACTCATGTCGGCGGACATGTAATGGCTAAGAAATTGTTGAGAGCAGGTTATTACTGGATAACCATGGAATCTGATTGTTTCAAATATGCTCGGAAGTGCCATAAATGCCAGATTTATGCTGATAAGGTGCATGTGCCGCCGAATCCTTTGAATGTGATGTCTTCGCCGTGGCCTTTCGCTATGTGGGGCATCGATATGATTGGAAAGATTGAGCCGACCACTTCCAATGGGCATCGCTTCACCCTTGTTGCCATCGACTATTTCACCAAGTGGGTCGAAGCAGCGTCATTTGCGAAGGTCACCAGACATGTGGTTGCCCGATTCATCAAGAAAGAAATCATTTGTCGCTATGGGATTCCCGAAAGAATCATTACTGATAATGGTTCTAATCTCAACAACAAAATGATGAAGGAGTTGTGCCAGAACTTCAACATTCAGCATCACAATTCTTCCCCTTATCACCCTAAGATGAACGGTGCTGTTGAAGCGGCAAATAAGAACATAATGAAGATTGTGCAGAAGATGGTCGTTACGTACAGAGATTGGCATGAGATGCTACCCTTCGCCTTGCATGGGTACCGCACTTCAGTACGTACATCGACCGGGGCAACCCCTTACTCCCTTGTGTATGGTATGGAAGCAGTCCTACCTGTTGAAGTGGAGATTCCTTCTCTAAGAGTCCTGTTGGATGTCAAGTTAGACGAAGCTGAACGGATTCATACAAGGTTCAATGAGTTGAGTCTTATCGAAGAAAAGCGAATGGCAGCCATTTGTCATGGGCAGTTGTATTAGAGTCGGATGAAGAGAGCCTTTGATCAGAAAGTGCGTCCTCAATGTTTCCAAGTCGGAGATTTAGTGTTGAAAAGGGTCCTTCCTCCTCAGACAGATCACAGGGGCAAGTGGACTCCTAACTATGATGGACCGTATATTGTCACCAAGGTTTTTGATGGTGGGGCCTTAATGCTTGCAATGATGGATGGTGAAAACTTCACTTCCCCGGTGAACTCAGACGCAGTTAAAAAATACTTCGCATGAAATAGACCCGCTGGACAATAAAAAGAGTAGTCCAGGCAAAAATGGGCATCCCGGCAAACCAAGAAAATGAAAAAGGTTCGGGCAAAAATTAGGGATTAAAAGTGAAAAGATTGTACACCCGGTAAGTTGAAAAACTGAAAAGGCAACTTAGGCAAAAATGGGTATCCCGGTGGATTGAAAACCCGAAAAGGGCGATCCAGGCAAAAGTTAGGGATTAAGCGAATGACTGCGTTCTGAGTAGTTCTGAATCTCATCTCGTGTCAATGACTGGAAACTTTTGAAGGATAGGAAACAGTCCAATCATTCTTTTCAGAAAGCTGATCATCTGGAGGATCTTGAAGACGAGCAAGTCATAGCAGAATTGGAACCCAATAGAAATCCATTTCACATTGCCATTAGATTAATGTCTGTTTTTATCTGTTGTGCGATTACCTCTTTCCAGGGATTGCTTCCTGACGTAAATGCCTATTCAGAGGCCGTTCAATCAATAAAATCATGTTATTCAGTATATCTCTGTTTTCATTTTCATTTTTCTGTTTTGTTTGTAAAAATGACGTCCGAATTTTTTGATAAACATTGCATCATGACACATAAGAGCTTTACAGGTACATGCTTAATAAACATTTAAAATTGCTGTAAATTTTAAGTGCTTTGGATCGTCTATTCAGAACAGGTACCCTCGGGGTATTTCCTTAAAATCCCCTGCAGATGATCGTGAATGTTTTCGCCAACAGACGAATTCGGTATCTTATCCCTGCAGAGCTGATCAGAGCGTTGGATTCTTCAATCCCCAGCAGGTTCTCACCACTGTACCTCCCCCCAAGCGGTGGTTTCAGATTATACACTCCCCAGTAGAGTTGACAGTGTCAGACTATATACCCCCAGCGGAGTCGACAGTGCCAGACTGTATCTTCCCAGCAGAAGCGGCTGCTCCTTAGAGTTCGAGGCCAGATCGATAATCCCAATGCCAGATCCATGGTTTCTTTCCTTGAAGCAGAACCTCGGTACCGTATCGGTGTTTGCTTACCCTGCTGAGTCATATCTCGCAGATCGTGGTTGCCATAACCACTATCGCTTTCCCCAACAGTAGGTTTTCAGTGCCGTTCTCTCCCCAGTCAGAATCTCGGTATTTCGTCATTGCTAGAACACCGTGTGGCGGGTCATTTTCCCATAGAATTCTTTGCGCTGTGCATCTCCAGCAGCCTTGCCAGGGTCCAGAAGATGGTAATCATTTCCCCAGTAGATTCCCTTGCCTCGGCTTGGCATTCTACCTAGCATTTCGCATCCCTGCATGTAGAATCATATTGCATTGCATCCTCCCAAATCGCGTAGCATTACACCATTGAAAAATTCAAACATACACATGTAAGCATAAAACATTCTCGGTATCCCAAGTGATAAGCCAGAAGTTGTTTCCGGTACTCAGACTGAAGATTGTTCATGACTTACCTTTATTATCCCCAGCAAGTGTCATTGGCCCATGCGTCGCCTCTATTATCGTTCCCTATCTCTGCCGATGCTGACAGGCATGAAGTTTCCGGTATTCAGACCGAAGTGGCATTCAGGCCAGTTTTCCGGTATTCAGACCGAAGTGGCGTTCATGCCAGTTTTCCGATGTTCAGATCGAAGAAGTTTCCGACGTTCAGGTCGATGCAACTTGTGGCGTTCAGGCCAGTTTTCCGATGTTCAGATCGAAGAAGTTTCCGACATTCAGGTCGACACAACTTGTGGCATTCAGGCCAGTCTCTCGGTGATCAGACCGATATTAATAATCTCATATCTCCCGATGTTCAGATCGAAGTCATTTCCAGTATTCAGACTGATGAGCGGCATTCAGGCCATGGTTATTTCTGTGTTACCATTTATTTTGGTATCCAGGTTAACATTCTTTTTCGGTATTCAGACTGACTCTCACCGTACCAGACGGATTCTTCTTTCAAGACCACCTCTTTGCCGATTCTGACAGGCATTCTTACTTCACTTCACTTGAGTGCAAATTTTCGGGCTTTTATTGTATTCAATCCCTTGATACCTCGAAAGCACGAAAGCCGCTGCTATCTTCTTTCCAGGTCTCCAGTTGATTGAATATGGGTAGCTGTAATACCCCAAAATTTACCCTTCATTTTTCCTAGAAGCACGCTTTACACCTCATGCATGCATTCATTTTTAGGTCATTTAGCATTTGCATTTCATCATGGCAATCGGCATCGGATCCAAGAAGCTTCAACATCATCCAGGACACTTTGTGGGCTCTATTTAGATGATCAGTCAACACAAGGGAAAGACTTGAGTTACTTCCAACAGGGGTCTATTCGTCAGTCAAAACGTTAATCTTGAAGGAGCAAAGGTTTGTTCATGAGTTGTCATGCTCGCTAGGCGAAGCCCACGTGTTTTGAAAAAAAAAACGAGAAAAAAAACGAAAAAAGAATAAAATAAAATAAAAAATAAATAAATAAAAGAAAAATCTTGGACTTTGACCTCTCTCATTTGAGCCCACAGGTCCACAAAAATCAAGTGATAAATTCAGAGTTTCAGTGAAACAAATGGCATTCTATTCCTATTACCTTGGCTGGGAAAAAGATAGTGAGAGAAGAGCTAACAGAGAACTCGGAGCAACCTCCAAACCCGGAAGGGAACTCAACTGCACAGAATCACCTCTGCCTCACATAAACCCTAAAGATTGTTTTGTAAACCTCACGGGTGCAACTCAATTTCAATCAAGCTCTCCAATCAGGTTTGCCTTATTCCCATAATTTTATGCTCTTAATTTGAATCATCTGAGTGTATGAGGTATTATGGGTGAATTTGATACCCTTTTGATGCATGTGTTTGACCAGAGATTTAGGCCTTCTACCCTTGGTTGCTTTTTGTGAGTTTTTTGTAAATTAAAAAGGCATGATTCATGTGGTTACATTTTGATTTGGGGGCAACTCTTGATTACCCTATTTTGTATCTCTAACCTGTTTGTTGAGTTTTGTTTTGTGAAGGCTCATATGACTCTTGCAGAGATGGTTTGCCTGGTGTTCCACTTTATTTGTGGGATACCCCTTGGAGGTTCATTCCGATTACCTGTACTGACCCACTTTCTTAGATGATGTTAGCTTGGAAGGATCTCAGGGTTTATCGTTCCTTTAATTGCTGTTACCTCGGATCTTCATCCGTGTGGTACTTTTACATTTTTCCCGCATTTTACTGCTTTCCTAGCTGGAAGACTTCGATAGGAGGCAATGTTTTGTGTTTACTTTATGTAGGTTCCTTCGTCAAGGACTGCCTTTTTGCATGAGCATCCCAAACCCTAACTCTTCATTGATTTTTCTTCTCCTAAACACACGTTTACTCCTTCTACTACAGGTGAGTAAGTCTCCAAAGGTCGATCATCCGGTAAATTGCGTAGTAACGTCGTCCGCCCCCAAAGCATAATCCTTAACCCCGTAGTTAGCCGAACTACGGCTTGCTCTGATTCTCATTCCAGATGAGATACGTAGGCATAAGACGCGATGTCTTAGTGAGCACACATCCCCAAACCCGTAGGTCAGCCGAGCTACCACTACGCCAAATAAGGGAAAAGAGGGCGCTTTTTTTGGCCTATAACAGCGCTTTAAAGCGCCCTCTAATCTGGCGCTGGCATAGGTAAAGACAGCGCTTTTTTTCCTGGTGAAAGCGCTCTCTAAAGTGGCTCTTTAAGCCCTTTAAGGGCCACTTTAGAGGGCACTTTTTAAAGAAAGCGCCCTCTAAAGTGGAAACTTTTAAGGGTTTAGAGGGCGCTTTTACTGGAAAGCGCCCTCTAAAGTGGAAACTTTTAAGGGTTTAGAGGACGCTTTTACTGGAAAGCGCCCTTTAAAGTGGAAATTTAAAGGGTTTAGAGGGCGCTTATTTTGGAAAGCGCCCTCTAAAGTGGGTGGTTATTTAATTTTTTTTTTTAAAAAGCGCTATATTTTTTTATTTATTTTAGACAACCTGTATATTGAAGCAGTACACCTAAAACTGTATAATTTGAAGCCCTTTTTCACACATTGCATTCAACAAGCCTTATATACAACAATCCATACATATACAACAATCCACTGATATATAATCGTTTAACTTCTAAAGATTCTAAATATACAACCAATTCATAACTTAAAAAGAAATAAAACTAAGTAGCAAAAGCATCTCTGAGATGTATGTTTTTTTTGCTAGCCGCAGTCTTCTTAGTAACAACCTCTTTTTGTTCAATATCAATAGCATGAACCTAAAATATCATAAAATTAGTTAGGTGAAGTATAAGATCAAGAATTAACATTTTCTATGCATAAATATCATATAATTGTGTTTATACCTTTTACCTGTAATAAAGTCATTTTACCTGTAATAAAGAAAACAATTAAAATCATTTGACCTGTACCTTTTTCACTAAGTTCTCTTTCTTTTCTTGGTTGGAATATGTTCTACATGTCTCTTAACAACACGGACGGTTGGATTGATCCAAATACCCTCATTATGATCATTTCTAATATATGAATCATTTGATATAATATTCTCATCTTGATCATTTCTGGTAAACGATTCAATCTCAACATCAATATCACCTTGATCTCCAGTGTTTTCATCAATTACTTTGTTGGAAAAAAGAACTATAGACCATTTCGTACTTTTCGGATCATTGACATAGAACACTTGTCTAGCTTGAGAGGCTAGAATAAAAGGCTCATCTTTGTATCCCACCCTATTAAGATCCACTTGCAAAAATCCTGACTTATCCATTCGAATGCCGTTATTATTTTCAACCCACTTGCAACCAAATATAGGAATCTGAAACTTCTCATAATCAAACACCCAAATGCGCTCGATAACACCAAAATACGACAGATTTGCAAATTTGGGGTTTAAGTCCTTCACACTTGATATGTGCATTGCTTCAGCTACCACGGTGACACCACTATTCTGCATAGTACTTTTATCATCTTGTACTTTGGTATAAAATGTGTATCCATTAATCGCGTATGCGCTATAAGAAAAAACATGGAAACTTGGACCATATGCTAAGCATCTCAACCTTTCTGTTATTGAAGCGGGATCTGAATAATACTTTGAATAAATATGATCCTTAAACCAAGGTATAAAACATCGATTGTGCTCTCGTACTATCCAATTTTCATTTCTATTGGGGTTTAAACCTTGGAGAACATCCTTGTGAATTTCAACATACGGCTTAACCTCATTCTCATTGTGCAGAACATACAAATGCACTTGATCCCGTTCGACCCTTGATACTGCTACGATTTTATTTCCAATTAGATTTTTTCCTTCTTTCTTTTCGACAAGCTGAGACTTGGGGAGTCCGATTGACTGAACATTAGACAAATATTCAGTACAAAACTCAATCGCTTCTTCAACAATGTATCTTTCAACCATACAACCTTCTGGTCGACTTCGGTTCTTCACGTACCCTTTTAATATTTTCATATAACGTTCAACAGGGTACATCCATCTCATATAAGCTGGTCCACACAATTGTGTCTCTTTCACAAGATGAACAACTAGATGTACCATTATGTCAAAAAATGATGGAGGGAAAAACATTTCAAGCTCACACAAAGTAATAACAATTTCTTTTTGCAACATAGGTAAGATCGCAGGATCGATCACCTTACTGCAAATTGACTTGAAGAAAGAACACAACTTAGTTATAGAGCTTCTTACTTTTTCTGGAAGAATAGAACGTATACCTATTGGGAGAAAATGTTCCATTATAACATGGCAATCATGGGTCTTTAAACTCTTTAACTTGAGGTCTTTCATAGACACAAGTCTTCTAATATCTGAAGAGTACCCTTCTGGAACTTTAACTTCACTTAGAAACTTACACAATGTTTTTTTCTCCTTTCTAGATAGAGTATAAGCAGCAGGCGGTAGATATGTTCGTTTTCCTTTCTTCAAGGGTCCTAATTCAGTTCTTATTCCCATCGCTATCAAGTCCTTTCTTGCCTTAAGGCCATCCTTAGACTTTCCTTGTATATTGAGTAACGTGCCAAAACCCTTTCAAATACATTTTTTTCAATATGCATAACATCAAGAAAATGTCTCACATACAAGGACTTCCAATACGGCAATTCAAAAAAAACTGACCTCTTCTTCCACCCACTTTTGACAAGTGTGTGGGCAAAAGGCTTGCGAAACTGAGTATCCAAATCTTTCACCTTTTCAAAAATCTGATCACCCGTCAATATAGGTGGAGCTCTGCCTTGTTTTGTCTCTCCATTGAACGCCTTTCTCCATCCACGGTAGTGATGATTTGAATTTAAGAATCTCCGATGACCGAGAAAGACATTCTTCTGACCAAACTCCAAGCGCTTCCAATCTGTTTTATCTTCACAAATAGGACACGCACATTGACCTTTTATGCTATACCCTGATAGATTTCCGTATGCTGGAAAATCATTAATTGTGCCAAACAACATCGCCCTCAAGTTGAAACTTTCTTTCCTATATCCATCATAAACCTCCACGCCGGTCTCCCACAAAATCTTTAAATCTTCGATTAAGGGCTTCAAGTACACGTCTATGTCATTCCCTGGTTGTTTAGGTCCAGAAATCAACATAGACAACATCATGTACTTACGCTTCATACATAGCCATGGAGGTAGGTTATAAATCGTAATAATCACATGCCATGTACTGTGTGAGATACTCTGGATACCGTGTGGGTTCATTTCATCAGTAGATAATGCCAAGCGAAGGTTTCTTGATTCTTCTCCAAATTCAGGATAATCATTATCAATTTTCAACCACTGTGGTGAATCTGCCGGATGTCGATACTTCCCATCTATAATTCTTTCATCTGCATGCCAGGTCAAGTGTCTTGAATCGGTTTCACTACGAAACATGCGTCTAAATCTCGGAATAACAGGAAAATACCACAAGACTTTTGTTGGAGACAACTTGTTCTTATATCGCGAGACACCGCATTTAGGACACTCATTTAGCGATGCATACTCATTTCGAAACAAAACGCAATCGTTTGGACATGCATGTATCTTATCATAGCTCATGCCAATAGAGCACAACATCTTTTTGGTCTCATATGTTCGATTGGGAAGAACATTATCCTCAGGAAGCATATCTTTCAAAAGGGCTAATAACTCTATGAAACTTTTATCCGACCATCCATTGCCCGCCTTTAAGTTGTACAACTTTAATACCGCAGACAATCTTGTGAATTTAGTGCAACCATCATACAAAGGTTTCTCTGCATCACTTACCAACCTCTCAAACATTTCGGGACAATCCTTAAGATCTCCTTCAAGTGCTTCTGCAATCTCTTCAACTCGATCACAATCGTATGTATCTGCGCCACTATAGTTTGAGGCATAGGTCGTACTATCCCCCGGTTCAACATTCTCGTTACTTTTCTCACCATGCAAATTCCAACATGTATAACTTCGATCAATTCCATGCCTAATTAGATGCGATGTCAACTGAACTGCGTCAACCCGTTTCCCATAACAACAACCCAAGCAAGGACATATCATTCTACTGGGGTCTTCGGCGTGCGCAACGGCAAACTTAACGAATTCTGATACCCCATTCTCGTACTCTCTCGACAATCGATTGGAAGACATCCATGTATTATCCATTACTAATTAGAATAAACAAAAAACAATTTCAGAAGAGAAACCAAAAATGGGATGAGACAAAACAATTTTGCTTTATTGAGTTAGTCTCTGTGCAGGGCATTCATGTCTCCAACAACAACCCAAAACCAAAACAATTTTGGTTTATTGAGTTAGTTTCTCAACATTTTCAGATATCTCTGACTTCAATAGCATGAGAATGTATGAACCATGCATTAAGCATTAGTGGTATGCACTAATTTGTAGCATAGTTATATATCATCATATAGTTTTTACAAAAGATAAACATTGACTAGAAAATATATATGTAGAATTGTATAATGGTCTAACTGAAAGCTAACAGAAGAATAGTCGACTCTAATTTACTCTATCAAATAACATCCATACCTAAACTTCTTAAGTTACTAGCTACGCTATGTATGCTAGAATAAATACACTCATAAGCTGCATAGTGTACCTTTGATTGGTAGAAGGTGTTTTAGATATTGCTGCCTCCTTTTTCTACATCGAGAAACAAATGGAACAGTTGGTGAAATTTAACCCATAATGCCTAGTCTCCATTGCTAGCATTGCAACACAATAATTATTGTTGAGAATACTCAATAAATGTATGAACCAAGAAAAATGAAACCAAAAATGAACAATAGCGAACGTTAGAAGAGAAACCAAGTAATATGAAGATTAGAAAAATACCTATGGTGTCAAAATCGAACAGCTAACAACGAATTAATAGAAGGAGGAAACGTCGTAGATCTAACAGAGGTGGAAGGAGAACGCCTTAGAAGTAGCGAAAATCGTAGCAGTGAGAACCCTAACGTGAAAAAGAACGAAAATAACAGAGAGTGAAATAACAAAACGCTCAGTATGTTATAATTTTAATGTTTACTAAAGGGGACCTTAGAGGGCGCTTGTGGAAAAAAAGCGCCCTCTAAAGGGGGCCTGAGAGGGCGCTTATGAAAGCCCTCTCTAAGGCTTTCCAAAAGCGCTTTATAAACTGGAAATGCACATGGACTTATATAGCGCTTTTTTAAAAGCGCCCTCTAAGGGTAACCTTAGAGGGCGCTTTCTAAAAAGCGCCCTGTATTGTTGTCCCTCTATCTCCTCCTTATTTTTTCGCTTCACCTTAGAGGGCGCTTTATTACAAAAGCGCCCTCTAAAGTGCGCTGTCTATTCCAGTTGTTCGCTCCTTATTTTTTCGCTTCACTTTAGAGTGTGCTTTTGTAATAAAGCGCCCTCTAAGGTGCGCTGTCTATTCCAGTTTTTGGCGTAGTGTACGAAGACTCTGATTCTCATATTCAGATGAGATACGTATGCAGTGGATGCGACATCCGCGCGAGTCATTTTCATTTAACCCCTTTTTTAGTAAACATCACAAGATAAACTCACACCCTTTAGACAAGAACTACAAAAGTGGATCCCGTAGAGTACTACGGATGCGTAGGGGTGCTAATACCTTCCCTTCGCATAACCGACTCCCGAACCCAAGATTTGGTTGCGAGACCTTGTCTTTTCCTTTCCTCTTTTCAGGTTTACTTCGAGCGTTTCATTTCCCTCCTTTGGGATAAATAACGCACGGTGGCGACTCTTCTGTCATTTTCTTTCGCCGGTTGTTTTTTCGCACACTGTATTTTTCAGGTTGCCACATTAGGATACAAAAATGGTATGAAGGGTGTGATACTTTATGACATTAATAGTCATACAGTTCTGATCTCTAGAAATGTTATACACCATGAACATATTTTCCCTTACTCAAATGTGAATTCCACTAACTGGACTTATCACCCATACAAAGAACTTAATAACTCACCACACAATGAACCTGCCACACATGTTCCAACACAAAACATTGAACCCACAACTGAGGAACATGAGCCTTATTCTAACACAACCACTGACATACTGCACCCTGAACCTCTGGATAATACTGATGAAAACCATGACACTCAACCTGTTACTGATGCACCAGTTATTGACAGCAGGCCTGTTAGAGCTAAACATACACCCCATTATCTCTCAGATTATGTGTGCAATACATCTGATGTATCAGCAGTCAAGTCATCATCAGGTACAACTAACTATCCTATTTCAAATTATGATTCCCTGCATTTTCTATCTACATCTCATCGTGTCTTTGCATCCAATATCACTTCTACACATGAACCAAAGAACTACAAAGAAGCATGTTTGTCTGAACATTTATTCAAGGCTATGAAGTCTGAATTAGATGCATTAGACAAGAATAGGACTTGGAACATAGTTGATCTGCCACTACATGTCAAACCTATTGGTAACAGATGGGTTTTCAAAGTGAAACATAGAGCAGATGGCACAATAGAAAGGTATAAAGCCAGATTGGTTGCAAAGGGATACAATCAAATTGAAGGGCTTGATTTTTTTGACACATCTTCACCTGTAGAAAAGCTTACCACTGTCAGAACTCTTCTTGCAACTGCTGCCATCAACAACTGTTTTTTACATCAATTGGATGTTAACAATGCTTTTCTACATGGGGAATTGCAGGAAGATGTATACATGACCATACCTGAAGGTGTCACATGTCACAGACCTAACCAAGTGTGGAAACTCCAAAAGAGTTTATATGGTTTGAAACAAGCCAGTCGAAAATGGTATGAAAAATTGACAACTTTACTCCTGCAACAAGGTTACACTCAGTCTGCTTCTGATTACTCTCTCTTCACTTTGAAAACCAATGATCACTTCACAACCATTCTAGTATATGTTGATGACATAATCCTAGCTGGAACATCCATGTCTGAGTTTGATCGCATTAAGCTTATCTTGGATGCAAATTTCAGCATCAAAAATCTGGGCATACTCAAGTATTTCCTTGGCCTTGAAGTTGCTCATTCACAAGCAGGAATTTCATTGTCCCAAAGAAAATACTGTCTTGATCTTCTGCAGGAATCAGGCATGCTTGGATCCAAACCAGCTCCCACACCTACAGATTCATCTGTCAAGTTACATGTTGACAATGGCAAGGCCTTTGAGGACATTGGAGCATACAGACGACTGATAGGACGACTGTTATATCTTAATACCACACGCCCAGATATTAATTATGCCACACAACAACTTAGCCAGTTTTTGCACAACCCAACAATGGCTCACTATCATGCTGCCTGCAGAGTCATTAGATACTTGAAAAATAGTCCTGGCAGAGGAATAATATTTCGAAGAAATGCTGAGCTGCAATTACTTGGTTTCTCAGACTCTGACTGGGCAGGCTGCATTGATTCAAGAAGATCCATTTCAGGATACTGTTTTTTCCTTGGAACCTCTCTTATATCGTGGCGTACAAAGAAATAGGACACCATTTCCAGATCATCATCAGAGGCAGAGTACAGAGCATTTTCATTCGCCACATGTGAACTGCTTTGGTTGATTGTTCTCATGAAGGAACTGCACATCAAGTGTACCAAACTTCCTGTTCTTTATTGTGACAGCCAAAGCGCAATGCATATTGCATCCAATCCGGTATTCCATGAACGAACTAAGCATCTAGAAATTGATTGTCATTTGGTTCGTTAGAAGCTTCAACAAGGATTACTTTAACTTTTGCCTATCTCTACTCATGAGCAGCTGGCTGATTTTTTAACCAAGGCATTACCAACTTCAACATTCAACAAATTCATTTCCAAGCTTGGCATGATCAATATTCACCATGCTTAGCTTGAGAGGGGCTGTTGAGATTAATCATACTAATCATTATGGTTTAGGCTAATACAGTTTTATTAGTTTGTTTAGTTTACTCTATCATGATTGGTAGATAGGAGATAAGGTTGTTGTATATAAAGGATATATTGCCACATGTAATACATCAATCAATATAACAATATTTTATTTCATATTCTTCCTTCTTCTTTATTCTTCTTTCTCTCCTACTGTTTCTGTTGTGTTCTCCTTCTATTTCTGTTATCATTCTGCAACACACTTGACAATGGCATGGTTATATTCCACCATGAATAAATCTTGATTGATCACAACAGAGTCCACCTTCCTTCTTGCCTTCCTCCTTGTCCATTTATTTCTTTTGATGGCTACGCCTTTTGAACCCGGAGCTTCTCCTTTCCCGATATTAGATATATCCATTGCACCTAGAGTCTCAGCAACCAATTCTATTTCCAAGATATTAATTTTTTTATCTACCTCTTTCGTGCCTATAATATATCTAGCTAGAGTTCCACTTTCTTTGTTTTGGTCAACTTCCACATCCCCTTATTTCTCCTTTCCTTTTGTACCACACCTGCTTTGACTAGATGACTCCTACTACACGTCCCAAAACTAAATCATTTTCTCTTTTGTTTCTCTGGAACTCTTGGAAGTAGGGATGCTCTAAGCCAAAGGTTGTATGACATCTCTTGTTCTTCCAAATCTTCATATCCTTCTTCGCTTAAATCTTCCAAGGCCTCACAGTCCTTAGTTGATGACCCAATATTCAATAGGCGAAGCAGAATGTTGGAAGTCTCTCATATTTGAAGTGAAACTAAATATTTTTATCTTTGAATCTCACTAATGTGTCTCGTTTCAATGGTTGTTTCAAATCCATTATCACTTTTATTCGGAGAAAATGACCATTTTTGCGAGCTTCCTTCTGATCCATCTCCTATAAAACTCCTAAAATATCTCCAATTTTTCTTGCCTTGGTTTCAGATCTAAGCATTAAGGGAAGCTCATAGATCCTTACCCAGAAAATGCCAAAATGCATGTTCAATTCAAAGGGTTGTTCTTCACCTGATACGCGTACTAGAACCAATAGGTTCATATTAAAACTCCAAGGATCATTTCTTAGCACATTCTCCAAATCTCGTTTAGTGGTAAAATGAAATAGATTTTTTTTTATTAATGTTGAAAATCCCCCAAATTTTGTGGAGAATTTCAATTAATCTTGATGAACAAGATTGTTATTACCCACACAATAGCAATGAAAAAAGAAGAACAATGAAGAAAGAAAGAGTGTAAAGAATGATGAAGAAGAAGAATTAGAATTCTGCAGAGTTTCTCTCTGCCCACAAACTGTGGAAAACTTTTTATTCACTTTACAACTGTGTTATGAATACTCTATTCTCTTCATTACAAAAATAAGGGTTACTCCCTCTATTTATAGATTTAGGTTAACTTGGACCTCAAGCCAAAGCCCAAAATAGGTAACACTACTAAAATAGACCTAAGTCGAAATCCTGTGTGAAGCAACATGCTTCGACACTTCGACACTAATACAATTCAAGACATTAGGTGGTGTCGCATCCGCGAAAAACAACCGGCGGGAAAAAGCAAACAAACAGAGCTGCCACCGTGCGTTATTTATCCCAACGGAGGGAAAGGAAACGCTCGAAGTAAACCTGGAAAGGAAATGGTCTTACAACCGGAGATTGCAAGGATCCGGAGTCGGTTACGCAAGGGGAAGGTATTAGCACCCCCTCACGTCCGTCGTACTCGACGGGATCCACGCTCAAGAGAATAGAATAAGGTTGCTATATAAATGCTCAAAAGAATGTACGCACACTGGAATAAGAAACACAAATGGAAGAAGAGGGGAACGGGCTCGCTAGGATATCGCATCCTATGCCTATGTATCTCATCAGGAATGAGAATCAGAGCTATCGTAGTTCGGCCAACGCACGCCGAAACAAAACGCTAAACCAAAGACGCTGAGACGTCAGAGCAAACACAACTGGAAACGGAATGCCAATCGCTGGTCTTACATCCAACTCCACAAAAGAAACAGGAAACAGATAGCCAATCGCTGGGCTTACATCTGACTCCACAAACAAACAAACACAAACGGGAAACCGAATGCTAATCGCTGGGCTTACATCAGACTCCAAACAACCAACCACAAACGGGAAACCGTATGCCAATCGCTGGGCTTACATCAAACTCCAAACACACACACAAAGCAGAAGAGTTGAAAAAGAAAAGGGTTGAACACACAGACTAGGAGGGAGTCGGGAACTCGGACCTAATAGCTGTCAAGCAAAACACACTCAAAAAAGAAAAGGGCGCCCGGAGAGATCTCGCACGATCTCCTGCCTACGTACCTCATCTGGTATGAGGATCAGGGCGACGTAGTTCCCCTTAACAGGGAAAAACTTCTATCCTAACCAGAGACAAAGGGAAATAACAACTAAAAGGGAGACTACGACTCGAGCCTAGAAGTTGTCATGCAAATGGTCCCTACGTTGAAGTCTCTAACAAGAGTTTGACTCACACGGGCAGTGAGTCAACTCTTGTCTATCTCTACGTACGTTCAACTTCCTCGAAAGTTGATCATACGACTCCTACAGAAAGGAGATGAGAAATAAAAACAGATAAGCAAGCATAGGTGAACAGGTATCACACGCTATATGCAAACAAGTGGCTCATACAAGGCTGGGCTTTAGTCGAGGGGTCATATCGACCTCGACAAACAAGCCAACTGGAAAGGTGTCTGAGGCTCTTAACCACCGACATTGACCGTCAGGGTGAGCAGATGAAATGGGAGATGAGGATTAGACCTCACAGCTCTTAACCCGGGCCTGGGTGAGCTTCAAATCAATGAAGGTGTGGGAGTCCAGAATGTGGGACCCTACTCCACAATGACTGACTCTATATACAAGATTTTGGGTGTTTATTCAAAATGCATCAGCACGTAGTGCGAGCAAGCTGAAAGACTCAACTGAATAGCAGGGGATGGATTGCACATCCCTTCTATCTGCCAATGCCTCTTCACTTAGGAGGTCTTTACATGTAACCATGCCTCATTGAGGTCTTTAGCACAAAATTAAACAATCAAGAACATGGCCTCTTAAGGAGGGCTTCAGACAGGTGCCTGCCAAAGATAGCAGGTCTTCCAGACTACATGGAGAATAGAATGGTTACCTAGGTGGTATGCCAACCACAAGCAAAGCAAAGCAACTCAAATAATGAGTTAAAGCGGCTAAAGTACCTGTAAGAAAATCAAACAAGTCAATATTCACATTCAGACAAACAATCAACAGACAAACAACAGTGGTTTCCAATATACACAACATGTAAGTCATAAGAGGCAAACACTCAAGTGATTCACCAAAGGACCTACAAAAGAACCAAAGGTTAGCAAACATAGCAAATAGCCAAGCTCAAATGATGAGACAACATCAATCATGGAGATGAATGCTTGAACCTGAAATTAAAGCTCAAATGTGAGTACAAACCCCTAGGGCAAAGCCTAGGGTCAAAGGTGAATCAAAAAGTCAAAACAGAACTTGATATTCAACAAGAAGCATCTACAATCAAGCAAAAACATGTCCTAAAAAGGACCAAGTCAAAAGCATTAAGCAAAGTCATGTAGTGAGCAAGAGAAGACAAAGGCAATTTCAAAGCATACAATTGATCATCAAGAATCAAAATTCCATATTAAAACATAAATGAATCAAACAATTCTGGAAATTTTTTTGAGCATACAGCATGTCAAACATAATCATCATGCCAAAAATTGGAAATAGAGGAGCTCATTTGATAAGGCAATGAAAATGCACAAGTAGGACATCAAATTGTGTGACACACATTGTCACACCATACAATCACATGCCTAAAACAGAAATAAAAAATGAGAAAAATACACAACCAAGCCTCAAAGGGCAATCATCATGTTAGGAATCATCACACAAAATTTCATGGCAATTGGATCATTATTGAGCATTTCACAATGGAAAGAATGAAGCATGTCACATTTTGCATATATGATCAATCAACAGTCCACAAACAAAAATCCAGAGATGATAAAATCATGAAACCACCACCAAAAAATAATAGACAAACACATGAACATTTTGCAAAAAATTGGGAATTAATTGGATGTGTTTTCAAATTTTAATGATTTTTTGAAGTTGACAAAAATATTTGAAATGAAAATGAAACACGCACATGATAAATTGAGGGAAATGTAAAAATGGTGAGCAATTTGAATATGTGCGTGAGGCTGGGATCGAAGGGAGTACTGAGTCGCATCAAAACGATGCCATTTTGGTTAAGGCGTGAAAAATCAAAAAAAAGTGAAATGTCGCGCCTGGGAATCGAATGGTGTATGCGTGTTGCTGGCCAAAACGCAGCCGTTTTGGAACGCCGCCCCCTAGGGTTTGCAGGCGGCGGATGCACAGTGCCAGACGGTGGTTTCCACCGTCTCCTACCTTGAGACGGTGGTTGCTACTGTTCATGTCCAGAATTTTTTTTGTAGAATTTTACAAAATCTATATCATTGGAATCGTCTCGACGAGTAGATCACAAATATCACAAAACCTAAACCGAATTCTCAATATATCTCACGGAATGAAGGAAAACGTTTATGAACATCAAACTTTAAACACATATATCTCACTCAATAATCATCCATTTTTTATGAAATTTAGATCAGAATTTTCAGCGAGCAAAGATCTACAAGGTTATATGCATAAAAGGAAGAATTAAGTTACTCGAAAAACCTACCTCTTGAAGATCCAACAATGGCAGCAGTGGATTCAGGTGCTTAGCAAGGTCCAAAACTGCTCCTTTACTCTTGTTATGAAGTATGAAGCACGAATCAATGCTTGGAAAGGCTTAGATCTAGCTTAATCTTCAAGCTTCATGTTCATGTTCATGTGTGGATTATGCACAAACCTTCACCAAATTCTCCAATCCAGCACTTGATTTGCACTAAATGATGATCCAGGAGCAAGATTATACAATAAAAATGAGGTGTTATTTGAAGAATTTTTGAATTTCAATTTGGAGAAAATTTGGAGGGAAAGTGAGATCTAGATCTAGAATGATGAATTGTGAAAATTCTGTTATGATTTCCTATTTATATGCTGTGCTAATTACATCCAAATCACAATTAGGCATGAATTAATTATGATTAGTGAAATGAGAGGTGTTATGCAAATTTGGAATTTTCACCTCATGCATGCAACATGAACGTGAACAGTACCACGTGACCATGCAATTACACTTAAAATCATCTTATGAACATGATAGAATGGTTAAAAAAACTCATATGATGCACCAAATTCAAATTCCTGTTTTTCCCTCCAAAATGAGCATGAATGAGCCAATGGTCATGTGATGAAATTTCATGCAATGCCTTGATAGATTTGGAAAATATGAGTCATAAGGAGCAATATGCAAAAAGAGGCACTCAATTTGGAGTTTTAGATCAAAAGTTATGGCTTGTTGAAGTTTCATGCACACTTGGCAATGTTTTGATCATATCTCCTCAACCATTCATCAGATGCTCATGATCTTGGACTTTTTGAAAATGGGAGAGAAATATCTTCAACTTTCATGTTGGACAAAATTTTATTTGAAGCTTCTTTTATGATGTAAAATCAAGTTGAATTTGGACCAAAATCTTTCCATTTTTGGAAACTTGAAATTACAGGTCACTTTCCATTTTTGGAAACTTTTGCACAGACCTCAAATTCTTCAATGTATATGTTTGTAATGACAAATGAACCTCTTTTGAATATGAATGAGATGTTGAAACTCATTTCTCCACCTCCTAGCCCTCATTTGACTTTCTGTTGACTTTTTTGGGCCTCCAAATGACTTGGAAATGCACTGTGGACTTTGAGCCTCCACCACTTGAGGAAATGGCTCCAAAATGAAACCCTAGCTTATACAAGCTCCATAAACTCATATGATGATCTCCTCCTTAAGAAAGACCTCATCTCCTTGAAAATCCCTGGTTGGAAGAAGACATTGATTAGGGTTGACCAGAGGTCAAAACCCTAATCCCAAGGAACATGAACATGAATTCTGAAACCTTTGATAAGGACATAACCATGATGATGATGATGTACCCTTGCAATCAAGATAATGCTCAACCTCCTTGAAGGACCAAGAAACCCTAATTGAAGCACAAACCCTCAGATGGCTAGTGATCAATCCATGAGACCCTCAGGCTTGAATCTCTTAACCTCTCCATCTTCTGAAAAAGACTTTGGAGGATGACTTCATTATTTCCACATGATATGAAATATGCAATGAATAATGCCCTAAATATGAAATGCAATATGCTAAGCTAGTCCCAAGAGAGGAGGGAAATTTTGAGGTGTTACAGCTTCCCCTATTCAATCCATTGTGAACCTGTAGATGATCAGGGTGAAGAGTGATTGAATACCAAGAACAGACGAACAATTTGCACTCCGCTGGGAAAAATAATTAACAATGCTTGTCAGAAGCGGCAAAGAAGCGATCTCAAAAGAAGAATCCGTCTGGTACGGAGAAAGTCGGCCTGAATACCAAAAAGAATGTTGACCTGGATACCAAAATAAATGGTAACACAGGAACCACCATGGCCTGAACGCCGCTCATCAGTCTGAATACTGAGCATCGGAATCTGGGAGTATTGATATCGGTTTGAACACCGAGAGATTGGCCTGAATGCCCGAAAAACTGGCCTGAATACCACAAGTGCTTCGACCTGATCGTCGGAAACTTCTTTGATCTGAAAATCGGAAACTTGCCTGAGTGCCACAAGTACTTCGACCTGATCATCGGAAACTTCTTCGATCTGAATATCGGAAACTGGCCTGAGTGCCACAAGTACTTCGACCTGATCGTCGGAAACTTCTTCGATCTGAAAATTGGAAACTGGCCTGAGTGCCACAAGTACTTCGACTTGATCGTCGGAAACTTCTTCGATCTGAATATCGGAAAACCTCATGCCCTACGGCATTGGCAGCAATAAGGTAAAGTGATGAACGAGACGGCACGCGGGTTAACAATTCATGCTGGGGATAATAAGCCATGAGCATGCCATCCTTACTTAATCCACGGTGAACGAACAATTTACGCTCAGCTGGGAATTATTCTCTTTCTCTTTTTTGCTTTTCTTGAACCCCAAAACTTCTCTTGATTTTTTTTATTATTTCCATCTCCGCCCGACAGAAACTCTTCCTCCAATAACGCACTACTGGGGAATACTGTTGATTCAGCATCACGATGCCGAACTCCTCAGAGTAACATCTTCACCATCTGGCGAAACCAATCCTCAAACAGTAACCACAGCTTGAGACTAGTTTATGCTTGCAATGCTGATGCATGATTTTTTTTAGCGTAATGCTCCACAACCATGGAAATGCTACACAATTAGCTATGCAATATGCTATGCTTATCTAAATGATGAATGCATAAAAAGTATCCCCCTCAAGGGACTCTACTGGGAAGCTCGAGGCACTCTGTTGAGGAACTCGACAACACTCCAATCTCCACCCTGCTGGGGAATAGCACTGCTGCTGGGGGAAATAGCAACCTTCAGTTCTGGCTGCTGAGGAAAGGACAACCCTTACCAGGGATGACCTCCACTGAATCCGATCCTCCTGGGGACTTCGCTGGGGAAGAAATCACCAACACACTCTGCGGGGAAAACAACAATCTTCGACTTGCTGGGGGAAACTAACAAGCTCCACCGTTCTAGGGGAAACAACTACCAACAGACACCTCTACTGGGGAAATAGCAACCTTCAGGCCTGGCTGCTGAGGAAAGGACCACCCTCGAAACTGCTGGGGAGATAACAATCCCGACTCTGCTAGGGAAGACACAGACCTTGAATCTGCTGGGAAGATAACAATCCCGACCCTGCTA
This sequence comes from Lathyrus oleraceus, assembly GCF_024323335.1. NCBI lineage: Eukaryota > Viridiplantae > Streptophyta > Magnoliopsida > Fabales > Fabaceae > Lathyrus > Lathyrus oleraceus. The sequence continues at coordinate 487,496,271 of NC_066582.1, read as the reverse complement.
GGGAAGACACAGACCTTGAATCTGCTGGGGAGATAACAATCCCGACCCTGCTAGGGGAAATAAGGAATATCTGGCACGGAACACCTGTTGACTCGTCGAACCCTGGTATTCACTATCTAACCACAGTGTCAGCTTTCCACTTTTGAGAGCTCCCAGACTCGACTGGACTTTTCTGATTCATCACCTTGTATTCTCGACTTCTCCGTACTCTACGGAGATCGAACTCCTCAAATTGGTATCAACTTTCCAATTCTTCAGACTTTGAAGAGTCTTCTTGATTAATATCCAGGATCGTCGCACGTTCTCTCACCGTCTTTTCACCATTCTTCAACGCCTTTGTCCCTGATTGGACTCCACGGGGATCCTTTTGTCAAAAGGCTTCACATCACAACCTGCAAGTGAGTGAAAGTATCTAACAGCACCTGCAACAGAGATCGTTAGATGAAAACGTGCCCCAGGCGTGCCAAGATTTCAACACCTGGGTCACTCAACCTTCCGAATAAGATTTCAGGTTTTCAATTTTATAAACATGCATTGGAAGAGACCTGTATGTCTCAAAATGAAAAGATTCTTATCAAAATAAACTGATGTTTTTGCAATCAAAGCGGTAATGAAAAACAAAAACAAAATTATTTGACTGAATATGCATTTTATTGATTGGAAAAAGGTGGCTCAAAATTGAGCAATACACATGAAGCAATCCCTGAAAAGAGGTAATTGCGCACAAAAGGAAAAATCTATCCTAATGGAAATGTGAAACCGCGATCTCATCGAGTTCCAACTCGGTTACACCCCATATGCCCTCAAGACTCTCGGTGCTTTCTGCCTTCTGAACAAGACACTTCTGACTGATCCCTGTCGGGGATTATCCAGATGTCTTAACCAAAACGCAAACGATCATGCTAGACGCAGTTGTTCGTTTCAATCCCTCTTTTGCCTAGACCGCCATTTCGGGTTTTCAGTCCACCGGGATACCCTTTTTTGCCCAAGCCGCCCTTGTGGGGTTTTCGACTTGCCGGGTGTACAGTTTTTTCCTTTTTATCCCTAATTTTTGCCCGAACCTTTTTATCATTTTTTTCGGTTCGCCGGGATGCCCATTTTTGCCTGGACTATTTTATTCTTTTCGTCCAACGGGTCTCTTTATACGAAGTATTTTTTAATTGCGTCCGCATTCACAGGGGATGGAAAATCCTCGCCATCCATGGTCATCAACAACAAGGTTCCGCCAGAGAAAACCTTCTTGACCACGAATGAACCTTCATAATTGGGTGCCCACTTGCCCCTACGATCGTTCTGAGGAGGAAGGATCCTTTTCAACACCATATCGCCTACGTGATATACCCGAGGTCGTACCTTTCGGTCAAAAGCACGCTTCATTCACTGTTGGTACAACTGCCCATGATAGATGGCCGCCAGCCTCTTCTCCTCAATCAGGCTCAACTCCTCATACCGAGTCCTCACCCATTCAGCCTCTTGCAATTTCACGTCCATCAGGACTCTCAATGCCAGTCCTTATAGGTCACAACCATCTTCTACACAATCTTCTTAATATTCTTATTAGCTGCCTCGACCGCCCCATTCATCTTCGGACGATAAGGAGAAGAATTGTGATGCTCGATCACTCCCGACACAGTTCTGCCATCATCTTGTTGTTCAAATTAGAACCATTATCAGTAATGATTCTCTCGGGAACCCCATATCTGCAAATGATGTCTCTCTTCAGAAATCTAGCAACAACCTGCTTCGTCACATTTGCATAAGAGGATGCTTCCACCCACTTGGTGAAGTAATCGATAGCCACTAATATGAACCGGTGCCCATTCGAAGCCGTAGGCTCAATCTTCCCAATCATATCAATGCCCCACATAGCAAACGGCCACGAAGACGACATCAAACTCAACGGGTTTGGAGGCACGTGCACCTTATCAGCATAAATCTGGCATTTATGACATTTTCGCACGAAATTGAAACACTGAGCCTCCATTGTCATCCAATAATAACCAGCCCGTAACAACTTCTTCACCATTGCATTCCCACTAGCATGGGTACCAAACGACCCATCGTGTACTTCTTTCATCAATTGGCTTGCTTCTCTGTCATCAACACATCTGAGTAAGACCCAATCAAAATTCCTCTTGTACAGAACCCCATCCTTGTTCAGATAGAACACCATGGCCAACCTCCTCAGAGTCTTTCGGTCCTTCTTGGATGCTCCCTCAGGATATTCTTGGGTCTCCAGATAGCGCTTGATATCATAATACCAAGGCTTCTCATCATCAGGCGCTGTTTCAACAGCAAACACATAAGCCGGTCTATCCAGACGTCCCACCTCAACATTAGGGAACTGATTCCACCATTGCACCTTAATCAAGGTGGCCAGAGTAGCCAAAGCATCTGCCAGAGGATTCTCTTCTCTCGCCACATGGTGCAATTTCACCTTGGTGAAAAACGTCAACAATCTCCTCGTATAATCCCGATATGGAATTAAATGAGATTGATGCGTATACCATTTTCCGTTAACCTGATTCACCACCAAAGCTGAATCTCCATATATAACTAGGTTCTTGATCCGCAAATCAATCGCCTCTTCAATCCCCAAGATACAAGCTTCATATTCAGTCACATTGTTGGTGCACTCAAATGTTAGCCGGGCGGCAAAAGGAATGTGGGATCCTTTCGGCGTAACCAAAACAACACCAACTCCACTACCATTCACGTTAACGGCCCCATCAAACATCAGAATCCATTCGGATTCAGGATCAGGCCCCTCCTCCGGGATTGGTTCCTCACAATCTTTCGATTTGAATAACATGATGTCCTCATCAGGGAATTCAAACTTCATTGGTTGATAATCCTCAATGGGTTGCTGGGCGAGGTAATCAGATAATACATTCCCCTTTATCGCTTTTTGAGAGGTATATTGGATATCATATTCAGTTAAAATCATCTGCCATCTTGCAACCCGTCCGGTAAATGCTGGCTTTTCAAAAATGTACTTGATCGGATCCATCTTGGAAATCAACAAAGTGGTATGATCCAGCATATACTGCCTCAGTCGGCGAGTAGCCCATACCAAAGCACAACAAGTTTTCTCGAGCAGTGAATATCTTGTTTCACAGTCGGTAAACTTTTTGCTAAGGTAGTAAATTGCATGCTCTTTTCAACTAGACTCGTCATGCTGCCCCAGTACACACCCCATAGACCCCTCGAGGACCGTCAAGTACATAATTAACGGTCGTCCCTCCACAGGAGGCATCAGAATCGGAGGCTCCTGCAAATATTCTTTTATCTTTTCAAATGCCGTTTGGAAATCATTATTCCACCTGACCGTTTGATCTTTTCTCAACAACTTGAATATGGGTTCACACGTGCCTGTTAGATGAGATATGAACCGTGAAATGTAGTTCAATCTACCTAAGAAACCACGAACCTCCTTTTCTGTTCTCGGTTCAGGCATTTCTCGTATTGCTTTTACCTTAGCAGGATCAACCTCGATTCCTCTTTCGCTTACAATAAACCCCAACAACTTACCGGACCGCACTTCGAAAGTGCACTTATTCGGATTCAACCTCAGTCTGAATTGTCTCAACCGGTCAAACAATTTGGCCAGATCCACCAGATGCCCCTCTTCTGTTTGGGACTTTGCTATCATGTCATCAACATAGAATTCGATTTCATGATGAATCATATCATGAAACAAAGTCACCATGGCTCTCTGATAAGTAGCACCGGCATTCTTGAGACCAAATGGCATCACCTTATAGCAAAAAGTGCCTCACGGTGTGATGAACGTTGTTTTCTCCATATCATCTGGCGACATTTTGATTTAATTATAGCCAGAAAAGCCATCCATGAAGGAAAACACCGAGAACTGAGCTGTATTATCTACCAACACATCAATGTGAGGTATTGGGAAATCATCCTTCGGGCTAGCTCTGTTCTAATCCCGGTAGTCCACACACATTCTCACCTTCCCATCCTTCTTCGGCACCAGCACAATATTCGCGACCCAAGGTGGATAATTAGTAACAGCGAGGAACCCAACATCCCACTGCTTCTGTACTTCCTCTTTAATTTTCATGGCCATCTCGGGTCGAGTTCTGCGCAACTTCTGCTTCACTGGAGGACAATCTGCTCTCAACGGTAACTTGTGCACAACGATATCGGTATCCAACCCTGACATATCCTGATAAGACCAGGCAAAGATATCAACATATTCTTTCAACAAGGCTACCATTCTGCTCTTAACATTTGCCTCCAAAGCAGCCCCAATCTTCACTTCTTTCCTGACCTCCTCGGTACCCAGATTCACAATCTCAACCTGCTCTTCGTGCGGCTGAATCACCTTCTCCTCTTGTTTCAACAACCTGGCTAATTCCTCCGGCAGTTCACAATCTTCTTCGCCTTCTTCTTCGGCATGATAGATTGGATTGTCGAAGTCATATGAGGGTGTAACAGGATTGTTATCAATGAGGTCCGGAGGAAGATCGCATCTGCATGAATGTTGATTCATGCATTGCTTTAGAACCAGAGCAAAGCAAATTAAAAGGAAAGTGAAAACAAACATTGCCATTTTTATTTTTATTTTTATTAAACTGCAAAAATAAGTGAAAAAACAGGGAATACCGCTTTTAATGAAAAACATCCTTTTACTGATGATGCAAATATTGCAAAATGAAACACATGAGGTGGCCCTTACAATGAACCATTACGTTTCGGGCAAAACGTATGGCTTTCATGCAGACAGAATTGAAAAACAGGAAATATTACTCTTCACGTAGAGTGACAATGATGATCTTTTCGGCCTTCCAGTTCTGGATCTCCATCCCTGGTACACACGGTTTTATCCATTGATCAAACTCGCAGTCACTGTCGACCTCTTCACCCACCATACAGATGTGATCTGGATCTAGCATTCCAGCACTGGTGAGCGTGAATGGCTGACGACGACCCCTGTTCCGCCCAGACGAGCCTCGTCCCGGCTGATAACCAACCCCAAACCGGTCTTCTTTTGCGGCGATGTCAATCATCTTTCCCCAACCTGGAGCTTCTCCCTTCTTCACCACCTCAACAACCTATTTGTACGAAGAAATGGACGGCTTCTCCTCTTTAGCAAAAATAGCATTTTCCACCTTGACGGTTTCGAATGCTTGACTTGGCGTCTCAAAAATTTCACCGTCCATCTCCACATATTTGAACGATGATAGGTGGATGACGAAGATGTCTTCCTCTCCACAAACCGTGACGACCTGCCCGTCCCAGATATATTTCAGTTTCTGGTGCAAAGTCGAAGTCACTGCCCCAACAACATGTATCCACGGCCCACCCAACAGGCAACTGTATGCCGGCTGAATATCCATGACATAAAATACGGACTTAAACACCTCGGGCCCGATCTTCACAGGGAGCTCCACTTCCCCGAACACAGCCCGCTTCGAGCCATCAAAGGCTCTCACTACCAGGTCAGTGGGCCTCAACACTAACCCATCACAATCCAGCTTCGCCAGGGCTTTCTTCGGCAACACATTGAGCGATGAGCCGGTATCCACCAACACGTGCGAGAGCACGGCTCCTTTACATTCCATTGCAATGTGTAATGCCCTATTGTGATTCCGCCCATCTACAGTCAGATCAAGATCAGTGAAACCCAGCCCATGGCTGGCATTAACATTAGACACCACCGTCTCTAACTGATTAATCGTGATCTCTTGAGGAACATAGACTCTCTTCAGTATTTTCAACAAAGCCTCTCTATGCCCCTCGGAGCTCAACAATAATGACAGTATTGAAATCTTAGACGGCGTCTGCTGCAGATGGTCAACAAGCTTATACTCTGACTTCTTGATGATCCTCAGAAATTCCTCAGCTTCATCATCAAGTTCTTTTTCCGACCCCACGGGCGCCCGTGTCACCACAGGAGTACCCTCGCTTACCACCTGCTTCCCTCTCGCCCTGGCTAAAGCCTCGGCCTTATCTTTCTTTTCTTTTTCTCCTTCCCCACTCCTCAAGGCATCAGGTGCAAACAACCTTCCACTGCGAGTGAAACCACTGGGTCCGGTGTTATCCACCTTTGAAACGGTGGTTTCACCTACAGTCTGATCATCCAACTTCTCCCCACTACAATAAACCTCTCCACCATGGTGCCACATCACCGCATCATCATTGTCATAAGGAATTGGCCCAGGTACCGTGATGGTAACCGGAGCCGCATCTGCCAGCGCTGACAAATCAACCGGGTCAAAATAGATGGTTATGGTGGAGATATCCTCATTCTTCAAACCAACCTTCTCAAATCTGAGGCTTCCCTCATCCATTATCCTCTGGACAGCCTCCCTCAATAAAACACATCCATCAGGAACAATGGTGCACGCAGCACAACAGTCATCGCAACCCGGGAAGACCCCATTCTTCAATAGTTGTCTCTTGACCTCAGCCAATGGAGTCTTTAACCGGTCCACATCCGTCACCCAGATTCTGCCCTCATCCTCAGAAATTGCATTCACCCCCATTTGACCATGCGCGGGCATGGGATTAGCGTTAACATTCGGAGATGGTGCAAAATTGATGGCCTTAGAATCCACCAGGTCCTAGACAACATGCTTAAAAGCTTTAAAATTCTCCACATTGTATCCAGGGGCACCGGAGTGGAATTCGCACTTGGCGTTCTCATCATAGTTGGCAGGCCTCTGATCAGGTCTCAACGGAGCCAAAGTCCTCAACTGAACCAACCCCAAGTCTTTCAACTTCTTCAACAGGAAGGAATATGTCACAGGTGGCCTATCAAATTGACGATCAGCCATTCGTCCTCTCACTTGATACCCGGCCCTCTGTGGTCTCTGCTGAAATGGCTGTCGTTGTTGTTGTTGTTGTTGTTGATTATTAACAGGAATTATTACCGCAGCAGTGTGCTGGTAGTAACGATCCCTACTTTGTCCTCTTTGGGCATACACAACACTTGTGTCGCCCTCCTTCTTTCTCCGACCATTCCCAAAGGGCTTTTTCGATCCAGACGACGAAGCACTACCCTGGATCTTTCCCATCTTCAACCAGCTTTCTATTCTTTCTCCGGCCACCACTATATCAGCAAAGTTAGTAACCAGGCATCCACCATCCTCTCTGCAAACGTCCCCTGAAGGGTACCCATAAACAGATCAGACATTTCTCTATCTACCAACGGAGGTTGGACTCGGGCAGCCAGCTCCCTCCACCTCTGTGCATATTCTTTAAACCCCTCATTAGGCTTCTGAGACATACCCTGCAATTGGGTACGGCTAGGCGCCATATCAGCATTAAATTGGTATTATTTAAAGAACGCATCGCCAAGATCCTGGCAGCTTTTGACATCAGATGACCTCAGCTTGGTGTACCATTCCAAAGACCCCCCAGACAGTCTGTCCTGGAAGAAATACATCCAAAGCTTCTGGTCCATTGTATAAGCAGAAATCTTTCGGACAAAAGCCTGGAGATGAGTTTCCGGGCAAGAACTCCCATTATATTTGTCAAACGCAGGCGCTTTAAACTTTTGCGGGATCACAATCCCCTCAACTAGCCCCATGTTCGACATATTGACAACCCCCGGAGTAGCATATCTTTCTAGAGCCCTGATCTTCTCCGCCAGCACCTGAATCTCTTTATTCGGAGGTTGGATACCATATTGACCAAATTGTTCATTCAGCACGGAGAACTGGTCTTCTTCTCTATCCTCCTCGGCCCCAAAGAAAGGAGGAAACAGGCTATCCTTCAGATTGTTACCCACCGGACCTAATCCACCACCTGTGGCAACACCGAAACCCCCACCATTATTAATCACCACACCAACAACAACCTTCTTCCTGGGATCTCCTCCATCCCTAGAACCACCCAGACCGTTGTTGGAAACACCTTCCTGATTATTACCGCTGTTGGCAGCTGAAGCCCGCTCGAGCTTCTCCACTTTATCAGCAAGTCCTTTCTGCCCCAAGGCAAACCCTTGCATGACGTTAATCAGCTCACTCATTTTCTCCTTCAGCTCGAGAATATTTGCGTTGGGTAGATCCATCAGCCTGGATGTGTTGCGTCTAGTAGGGTATCTGTGTGGACGTGCTACGTGCAAAGGAATGATTCTACGTGCGCGAGCAATGATTCCTGAAACAATCAAGCACGTTAGAAACCGACACCTGCAAAATAGAAGACAAGTTATTATGATTCATGCATGAATGTAATGTCTATCCATATGAGGAACACTCTGTCTTTCGATCCTGGTTTCATCGAGACAGATAATAATTTGGCAGCCACATTCTGACATTCATCATTTGATTTTGACATACAGAGCAGAGAATTATGATTTAACAAAGATATCACCCGACCATGTGTGTATGATGTGAGTGTGCACAGAAAAGCAAATAAAGCTTGAAGATCAATCACTGACTGATAATAACCACTGTATATCAAAAGTGCACCATACGTGCAAAAGTCATACATCAGGCTGATACAAATCAAATTACAATTCTCCAGAATCAAAAAGAAAATACAAGCAAGTGAATTCCGTCAACAGGCCTGACGGTAATCCAACACAGGATAACAAAAGTCTACACCGAAGGAGGTCCCACAGAGGGCTCTGCATCATCAACCATCCTGGTAAACTTCACGGCGAACCTGAGCTCAGTGTTCTCCTGCTGCAATCTCCCCACCTCTTTCTGGTGAATCTTCACCTGTCGAAAATAATGATCCCTCTCAGCAAGATAGTGATCTCTCTCAGCAATAATCTTCACGTTCTCTTCTTCCTTAATCTTCAGCTTTGCTTCCCACTCGGCGATAAGGACTCTGACTCTGGCATCTCTCTGATTCTTCACAAGGACCTGTCTCCTCTTCTCATCTTCAATATCCCTCAAAGCTCTAGCTAGCTTCTCCTTGGTAATGTCATGCTCCTTTGTAGATGACTCCAACGCTTGGCTGATCTTGCGGTAATAGGCAGTGTCTATCTCAAAGCGCTTCACCTCCATGGCATGTCTCTTATCCTGGTCTTCTATTCTCCCTTTGATTTTCTGATTAGCCATTTGAATCCTAGCAACACTCATCTCCAACTCAGTCTTCTCTGCTTGCAGTTGATCTCTGGCTTTCTTCATCTCAAGGAACTCTTCCATGCTGACAGAAGAACGTGGCCCCTCAATCAAAGGACACCAAGGATCACCCCCAGGAAATGGTAGATGTGTGAGCTCAATCCTCTTCCTAAGCCAATCATCAAACGGAGGAAAAGACCTGTTATTAACCTTGCCAAAAGGAACCTTGCCCTTCCTCTGAATTTCATGCCACTCATCAGATACTTGCCTCAACTTTGGCTGATTACCCTCAATTGGGAAGTAGAAAGACTCCTGAATCTCTCGCCCGAGAGGAGGACCCTCCACAGCAAATCCCATTTGTCTCCTAAGAAGCACCGGGTTGTAATTAATGCAACCTTGAACTCCTATAAGAGGCACATTGGGAAGACTTCCACAACTGTAAATGAAATCTCGTCCAGCCATACCATTGTGAGTCCAAGCTATGTCTCTGGCTCGCAAACCCATCAACCTGATTGACCACTTGACAGTAGGATCAAGAAAGGCAAAGGCACCTCTGGAAGGCAAATACCCCATGAACCATTTGTACAACAGTTGAGCACAACATCTGATCAATCCCCCACGCCGCTTCTCGTTCCGATTATGGACCGAGTAATAAACATACCCAACCAAGGTAGGAATAGGATTCCTCTGCACAAACAACCGGATAGCATTAATGTCCACAAAGTTCTTCTGATTAGGGAACATGATGATCCCATAGATGCTCACAGCAATCAAAGCACAAACGGCCCTCCAATTACCCACAACAGCATGTTCCTTGGCTTTGGCCTCCAAGAAACTCAGATGAAAACCGGGCAACTTTCCCTTCTCGTTCAAACCCCCCTTAGTCACCTCTGGGCTCAAATAAAGAGCGCGAGAAATCTCAGCAACCTCAAGTTCCCCTTTAGTGACATAGAATGCAATCTGGTCTCTGATCTGAATACCCAGGATACTGGCATAGTCCTCCATCAAAGGTCCCAACAAGTAATCTGGGAAAACAAAGCACCTTAAGCCCGGGTCATAGAACTGGAGAAGAGTATGGATGACACTCCTATCTGTATCTGTAAGCCTGAAAACCACCTTCAGAATACCACCATGAGTCTCACGGAACATCCCCACATGGTCAGGTGTAATCAATGCTATCATATCCTTCAACACATCAATCTCTGGATTGAAGAAACTGTAGACGACGTCATCTTTCAAGCCGGTCCTCATGTCTGGAACAAAGAAATCTCTCAACCAGGATCTCGATCAAGAATGTCCCCTGCATATGGATAAACATGAGTTAGATGCAGATAAATGCAAAATGTGAATGATGCTGATGTATGAATGCAATGCACTATGCCATCCTCCAAGTCATTTGAACATCTGTACTGAGTCACGGTCTCTGAACTGATCACAACCATCTGAGGGAATATGTAACCACAAATCCAACTCAGGGTTCCGAAATAGACGGAACGGAGAATACATCACCATCATCACTGGAGAACCATTGCTCTGATAGCAATAAAAATCATCTGTACCAACCCAGGGAATCCTGAAATAAACGGATCCCCACTGATAAATACCACAGACAGAACTCCGGCGTCTCAGAAATAAATATCCATAAATCCGACTTATAAACAGGACTCTGATCGACAACTGAACCATTAGTCACCATCAAAGTCACCATCAGAACATGCATCTGTAAGATCAACCCTCCCCTCACAGGTGAATTCTAATCAGGTCATCCTAAGGCGGATAATGGTCTCGACAATCGGACAAGATACTCAACAGGTTTGCCCTTTCGGGTGTGCCGCTGCAGCTCTCATAAGACCATATAAACCAAAGATCCGGGAAAGAACGGTCACCGAAGTCAATATCTCAAAAGAGGTAATCCAACCAAAGTGGACTACTCCACCCAGAAAGATTCTCTCAGGTGAACCTCGTCCGACTTGTGGTATGTCACGTCGCAACAACATGCTGATCCAACATGTGAGGAAACGTGAGACCACACTAATCCTAGGTGTATACTCGGGCCTGGGTTTTAGCCCCACTCAGAACACCCACCCCAAATCAGAGGAACCAACCTGTACAGAGTCAGCACAAAGACAATATGATGCATGCAAACACATATGCAAATATATACAGTCACAGTGTAATAATCATAAATGCAATAAATAAGCAGCACAATCAACCAAAACTACCTTAAAGAGCGCTAGGATTGACTCGCTTAGGGAAGATGGACCAGCAAGAGGTCAACTTCTCTTATCCCTAGTAGAGTCGCCAGCTGTCGCATCCGCGAAAAACAACCGGCGGGAAAAAGCAAACAAACAGAGCCGCCACCGTGCGTTATTTATCCCAACGGAGGGAAAGGAAACGCTCGAAGTAAACCTGGAAAGGAAATGGTCTTACGACCGGAGATTGCAAGGATCGGGAGTCGGTTACGCAAGGGGAAGGTATTAACGCCCCCTCACGTCCGTTGTACTCGACGGGATCCACGCTCAAGAGAATAGAATAAGGTTGCTAAATAACTGCTCAAAAGAATGCACGCACACTGGAATAAGAAACACAGATGGAAGAAGAGGGGAACGGGCTCGCTAGGATATCGCATCCTATGCCTACGTATCTCATCTGGAATGAGAATCAGAGCTACCGTAGTTCGGCCAACGCACGCCGAAACAAAACGCTAAACCAAAGACGCTGAGACGTCAGAGCAAACACAACAGGAAACGGAATGCATATCGCTGGTCTTACATCCAACTCCATAAAAGAAACAGGAAACAGATAGCCAATCGTTGGGCTTACATCTGACTCCACAAACAAACAAACACAAACGGGAAACCGAATGCCAATCGCTGGGCTTACATCAGACTCAAAACAACCAACCACAAACGGGAAACCGTATGCCAATCACTGGGCTTACATCAGACTCCAAACACACACACAAAGCAGAAGAGTTGAAAAAGAAAAGGGTTGAACACACAGACTAGGAGGGAGTCGGGAACTCGGACCTAATAACTGTCAAGCAAAACACACTCAAAAAAGAAAAGGGCGCCCGGAGAGATCTCACCCGATCTCCTGCCTACGTACCTCATCTGGTATGAGGATCAGGGCGACGTAGTTCCCCTTAACAGGGAAAAACTTCTATCCTAACCAGAGACAAAGGGAAATAACAACTAAAAGGGAGACTACGACTCGAGCCTAGAAGTTGTCATGCAAATGGTCCCTACGTTGAAGTCTCTAACAAGAGTTTGACTCACACAGGCAGTGAGTCAACTCTTGTCTATCTCTACGTACATTCAACTTCCTCGAAAGTTGATCATACGACTCCTACAGAAAGGAGATGAGAAATAAAAACAGATAAGCAAGCATAGGTGAACAGGTATCACACGCTATATGCAAACAAGTGGCTCATACAAGGCTGGGCTTTAGTCAAGGGGTCATATCGACCTCGACAAATAAGCCAACTGGAAAAGTGTCTGAGGCTCTTAACCACCGACATTGACCGTCAGGGTGAGCAGATGAAATGGGAGATGAGGATTAGACCTCACAGCTCTTAACCCGGGCCTGGGTGAGCTTCAAATCAATAAAGGTGTGGGAGTCCAGAATGTGGGACCCTACTCCACAATGACTGACTCTATATACAAGATTTTGGGTGTTTATTCAAAATGCATCAGCACGTAGTGCGAGCAAGCTGAAAGACTCAACTGAATAGCAGGGGATGGATTGCACATCCCTTCTATCTGCCAATGCCTCTTCACTTAGGAGGTCTTTACATGTAACCATGCCTCATTGAGGTCTTTAGCACAAAATTAAACAATCAAGAACGTGGCCTCTTAAGGAGGGCTTCAGACAGGTGCCTGCCAAAGATAGCAGGTCTTCCAGACTACATGGAGAATAGAATGGTTACCTAGGTGGTATGCCAACCACAAGCAAAGCAAAGCAACTCAAATAATGAGTTAAAGCGGCTAAAGTACCTGTAAGAAAATCAAACAAGTCAATATTCACATTCAGACAAACAATCAACAGACAAACAACAGTGGTTTCCAATATACATAACATGTAAGTCATAAGAGGCAAACACTCAAGTGATTCACCAAAGGACCTACAAAAGAACCAAAGGTTAGCAAACATAGCAAATAGCCAAGCTCAAATGATGAGGCAACATCAATCATGGAGATGAATGCTTGAACCTGAAATTAAAGCTCAAATGTGAGTACAAACCCCTAGGGCAAAGCCTAGGGTCAAAGGTGAATCAAAAAGTCAAAACAGAACTTGATATTCAACAAGAAGCATCTACAATCAAGCAAAAACATGTCCTAAAAAGGACCAAGTCAAAAACATTAAGCAAAGTCATGTAGTGAGCAAGAGAAGACAAAGGCAATTTCAAAGCATACAATTGATCATCAAGAATCAAAATTCCATATTAAAACATAAATGAATCAAACAATTCTGGAAATTTTTATGAGCATACAGCATGTCAAACATAATCATCATGCCAAAAATTGGAAACAGAGGAGCTCATTTGATAAGGCAATGAAAATGCACAAGTAGGACATCAAATTGTGTGACACACATTGTCATACCATACAATCACATGCCTAAAACAGAAATAAAAAATGAGAAAAATACACAACCAAGCCTCAAAGGTCAATCATCATGTTAGGAATCATCACACAAAATTTCATGGCAATTGGATCATTATTGAGCATTTCACAATGGAAAGAATGAAGCATGTCACATTTTGCATATATGATCAATCAACAGTCCACAAACAAAAATCCAGAGATGATAAAATCATGAAACCACTACCAAAAAATAATAGACAAACACATGAACATTTTGCAAAAAATTGGGAATTAATTGGATGTGTTTTCAAATTTTAATGATTTTTTGAAGTTGACAAAAATATTTGAAATGAAAATGAAACATGCACATGATAAATGGAGGGAAATGTAAAAATGGTGAGCAATTTGAATATGTGTGTGAGGCTGGGATCGAAGGGAGTACTGAGGCGCATCAAAACGATGCCGTTTTGGTTAAGGCGTGAAAAATAAAAAAAAGTGAAATGCCGCGCCTGGGAATCGAATGGTGTATGCGTGTTGCTGGCCAAAACGCAGCCGTTTTGGAACGCCGCCCCCTAGGGTTTGCAGGCGGCGGATGCACAGTGCCAGGCGGTGGTTTCCACCGTCTCCTACCTTGAGACGGTGGTTGCTACTGTTCATGTCCAGAATTTTTTTTGTAGAATTTTACAAAATCTATATCATTGGAATCGTCTCGACGAGTAGATCACAAATATCACAAAACCTAAACCTAATTCTCAATATATCTCACGGATCGAAGGAAAACATTTATGAACATCAAACTTTAAACACATATATCTCACTCAATAATCATCCATTTTTTATGAAATTTAGATCAGAATTTTCAGCGAGCAAAGATCTACAAGGTTATATGCATAAAAGGAAGAATTAAGTTACTCGAAAAACCTACCTCTTGAAGATCCAACAATGGCAACAGTGGATTCAGGTGCTTAGCAAGGTCCAAAACTGCTCCTCTACTCTTGTTATGAAGTATGAAGCACGAATCAATGCTTGGAAAGGCTTAGATCTAGCTTACTCTTCAAGCTTCATGTTCATGTTCATGTGTGGATTATGCACAAACCTTCACCAAATTCTCCAATCCAGCACTTGATTTGCACTAAATGATGATCCAAGAGCAAGATTATACAATAAAAATGAGGTGTTATTTGAAGAATTTTTGAATTTCAATTTGGAGAAAATTTGGAGGGAAAATGAGATCTAGATCTAGAATGATGAATTGTGAAAATTCTGTTATGATTTACTATTTATATGCTGTGCTAATTACATCCAAATCACAATTAGGCATGAATTAATTATGATTAGTGAAATGAGAGGTGTTATGCAAATTTGGAATTTTCACCCCATGCATGCAACATGAACGTGAACAGTACCACATGACCATGCAATTACACTTAAAATCATCTTATGAACATGATAAAGTGGTTAAAAAAACTCATATGATGCACCAAATTCAAATTCATGATTTTCCCTCCAAAATGAGCATGAATGAGCCAATGGTCATGTGATAAAATTTCATGCAATGCCTTGATAAATTTGGAAAATATGAGTCATAAGGAGCAATATGCAAAAAGAGGCACTCAATTTGGAGTTTTAGATCAAAAGTTATGGTTTGTTGAAGTTCCATGCACACTTGGCAATGTTTTGATCATATCTCCTCAACCATTCATCAGATGCTCATGATCTTGGACTTTTTGAAAATGGGAGAGAAATATATTCAACTTTCATGTTGGACAAAATTTCATTTGAAGCTTCTTTGATGATGTAAAATCAAGTTGAATTTGGACCAAAATCTTTCCATTTTTGGAAACTTGAAATTACAGGTCACTTTCCATTTTTGGAAACTTTTGCACAGACCTCAAATTCTTCAATGTATATGTTTGTAATGACAGATGAACCTCTTTTGAACATGAATGAGATGTTGAAACTTATTTCTCCACCTCCTAGCCCTCAGTTGACTTTCTGTTGACTTTTATGGGCCTCCAAATGACTTGGAAATGCACTGTGGACTTTGAGCCTCCACCACTTGAGGAAATGGCTCCAAAATGAAACCCTAGCTTATACAAGCTCCATAAACTCATATGATGATCTCCTCCTCAAGAAAGACCTCATCTCCTTGAAAATCCCTGGTTGGAAGAAGACATTGATTAGGGTTGACCAGAGGTCAAAACCCTAATCCCAAGGAACATGAACATGAATTCTGAAACCTTTGATAAGGACATAACCATGATGATGATGATGTACCCTTGCAATCAAGATAATGCTCAACCTCATTGAAGGACCAAGAAACCCTAATTGAAGCACAAACCCTCAGATGGCTAGTGATCAATCCATGAGACCCTCAGGCTTGAATCTCTTAACCTCTCCATCTTCTGAAAAAGACTTTGGAGGATGACTTCATTATTTCCACATGATATGCAATATGCAATGACTAATGCCCTAAATATGAAATGCAATATGCTAAGCTAGTCCCAAGAGAGGAGGGCAAATTTTGAGGTGTTACAGGTGGTTCGACACTTCCTTGTTCTGTCGATCAACATGTTTTGACATAAGAAATTACAATTCAACAATTAACTCATGTATTTCCACAGGATTTTTGATCTTCCATTCACTAATCATTGTACTCTTGAAGGCTCTCGCATTGAAGTTGTTATCTGCCCATAGTTTTCATGTTAACGTTCTTAGAAAAGTCTCCTCTCCGCTAACCTCTTCTACCTCCACCATAACTCCTTCTTATTCCTCCTTTGATAATGGGATGTTCTTCCATTTCTCCATAAAAACAACTAACCAACAACAACACCGAAGAAAAACACAAACACTTCTACTAGAGAAGAAAAGAGACTAAAAGAATTTGGAAAACACCAGATGAATTGGGGAATGGAAAAGGTGTCACCCTGAACCCTAATTGAAAAGAGAAAGGGGAAAACATGTTAAGTGTGTTTGCGTATGTGAGTTTGTGTGTGCGTGTTTGTGTGTACGTGTGTGTGTGCAGAGAAAGTCTGACCTCTCTCTAGAACACGTGGAATTTTTCACACTAACAATAATCTTCTTACTTGTTTAGTTAAAAGTAATAAATTATACTAATACTCGAATTACTCAAACCCGTGTGACTCACATGAAAAATAATTAACTTATTTAACACTTAATTAATATAAAATTGAAATAGAGTATATAAAAATATAGGCGATATGCTATAATTTCTAGTATATTTAATTTGTATGATTATAAGCATGATTGTGTTCTTTAGTGTTTTGTATTTGTAGTTACATGAGCTCAATACTAGGTTTGATGAAGAGAATATTGAACTTTTGTAATGTATTTCATGTTTGAGTCTCTCATCGTCATTTATAATTTTTGGTGTGAAAAAAATTATTGAGGATGGTTGAACTTTATCCAAATGATTTTGTAGATGCGTCGAAAGTGGTGGTACGACATTAGTTTCAGAATTATGTTAGAAATGTTTAATGTGACCCTCAATTTTAAAAATTAAAAGGAATTTCAGATCTTTGTGCAAAACTGGTGGAAACAAATAAGTGCGACACATTTGATATGATTTATAAGGTTATGAAGTTGACTTTAGTCTTTCCGATAGCAACTGTAAGCGTGAGACATGTTTTTTCAGCTATGAAGTTTGTGAAGAGTCATCTATATAACAAAATGAGTGATTTGATGTTAAATGATCGTCTTGTAACTTTTATAAAAATAGATGTTCTTGGAACGATTAACAATGATATTATTTTATCTCATTTTCAAGAAATAGATAATAGACGACTTTCATTGTAAATATATTTTATTAAACAATATTATTTCTTTTTTTAACATAATTTAACCACTTGTCTAGATTCATCCATACCGGTTCAACCGGCCAAAACCGGCGGTTTGAGCCATTTCTCTATTTTGACCGTGTTTTCTACTTTCCTTTCCTCTTCATTCATATTTACATGATAAAGATGAACAGAGACCCACATCTCTGAAAAGAAATCGAAAAAAACTTGAAGAAGCAATATTTTAAATGAATAAATGGAAGAAAATGGAAGGGAGTCAGAGAAAATGAAAAGGTAAACGAAATAAGGAAACACATACACCATCCACAATATAGTTCAATTCAATTGAAGGAAATTTTTGCTTTAGCAAAATGTATATTGAGAGAGTAATGTAGAGTATAGGTTGTTTCTTTAGTTTTAGATATTTAGGATTTTGATAGTATCATGCTTTGATCAAAATATTATAAACTTAAATAAAAATAAAAAGTAAAAAGGATTGTCATGAGACCCAATATTTAGGCTAAATAAACATAAAATTGTATATTTTTAAAAATATAATACACACATAAAAAATTGTATGAATTAATTATTTGTTAAAAATACATATATTTATTATTTAATTGTAAATTATTCAACCACAACTCGCAATAAAATTATAAAACTTTAAATACTTTAGAACTGAATTGAAATTACATTTAGTAACAATTTAAAATTAATTAGTTGTTTTTTTTTTTAATTTTAATATTAAAAATATTAATATCTTACTTTAATTTTTTTTCTTATATTTTAATTGGTACAATGTATACAAAAATAAATCAATATATATTATTTAATAACTACTTGTCTGAACCTAATCGAACCTTAATACTTTAAACCTTGGTATATATCAGTTCAATGTCCAGTATAGTTTTAATTACCTTGAATAAAACTGAAAACTCGCATGTGTAGCTGGTTGCACTATTATGCCAAGCGATTATATTTATCTTTTGACTCAGTTTTTAACTAAAATGTTTCAGGTGTAACTAGTTGACATATTATGTCAACCGGTTTCACTTTGCTACTGTAAGTTTTGTTTGAAAAATTACAGAGGGGGTAAATGGTTGCACTATTATGCCAATCAGCTACATGCCCGTAAATTAGTTTTTTCTCTCAACATAACACCTTAATTCATATGCTCTAAGTCTTTCATGTACATGTGCTTCTTCAATCTCTTAAACACATCAATCGTGACTTCTTTGGTTAGTGCATCAGTCACTTGGTCTTCATTTCTACAATACGCCAACCTCAACCTTCCTTCACTAACAATCTATCTTAAGTAGTGAAACCTCGTGTCAATATACTTGCTTCTCTCATGTGCAATTGGGTTCTTAGCAAGATTTATAGCAAAACTATTATCAACCATGAGTGTTACAACGCCACCCTCATTGTTTCCCAACTCCTTCAATAGATTCATCAACCATATGACTTGGCACACACGCAACGAAGTTGCAATGTACTCGGCCTTACAAGAAGAGAGCACCAAACATAAATATGTACCCAGTTGTAGACTTTCGAACACCATGAGACTAGTGTTTCACCAAACATAAAGATGTACCCAATTGTAGACTTTCTATCATCTTTATCTCAGCACCAATTAGAATTGGTAAATTTGAGTAGATTTCATTTTCTTCCCTTGTCCATTGTGGGAAAGAAAAATCCGCAGCCAATAGATCCTTGGACGTATCTTAGAATCCTCTTCACTGCTGCCAAGTGAGACACCTCTTGTCTCTCAGTGAATCTACTCACAATACTGACACTAAACGCCAAATCCAGTTGCGTATTGCATAAATACCGCAAGGATACAATCTTGCCTCTTATACTAAGTTGGTTTGACATATTTCTCATCCTCATTCTTTGACAACTGTAGCCTCGTTTCAGCCGGAGTAATGGCTGCATTACAATGCTCCATTTTAAACTTCTTCAAAATCTCAAGTGCATACCTTCTATAGTGCCTGAGGAGTCCCTTCTTGGACTTGTAAAAATAATACCAAGTAATTATGTCATGAGGACAAGGTCGGTCATGTCAAACTCCTTCATAAGCTCACTCTTGAACTTAGAAATGCACTCTTCATCTTTGTCCATAATCAACAAGTCGTCTACATATAGACAAAGGATTATCACCCCTTAATTTGTATCCTTCTTCACATACACACCATGTTCAGATACACACTTCTTGAAGCCAATCTCCTTTAAGAAACCACATATCCTCTTATTCTAAGGTCTTGGAGCTTGTTTCAAACCGTACAACACTTTCTTCAATTTGTAGAACTTTGAATCTTAGCTTTTCATAACAAACCCAAGGGTTGTTCTACATATACTTTCTCTTCAAGCGGCCTGTTCAAAAATGCATATTTGACATACATTTGGTAGATAAACCAATTGTTGTTATTTGCAATACTAATAACTAGCCTAATGGTTTGAATTCTAGCCACCAATTGGATTTTTTCCTTCTGGATTTTTTCCATAATCAACAAGTCGTCTACATATAGACAAAGGATTATCACCCCTTAATTTGTATCCTTCTTCACATACACACCATGTTCAGATACACACTTCTTGAAGCCAATCTCCTTTAAGAAACCACATATCCTCTTATTCTAAGGTCTTGGAGCTTGTTTCAAACCGTACAACACTTTCTTCAATTTGTAGAACTTTGAATCTTAGCTTTTCATAACAAACCCAAGGGTTGTTCTACATATACTTTCTCTTCAAGCGGCCTGTTCAAAAATGCATATTTGACATACATTTGGTAGATAAACCAATTGTTGTTATTTGCAATACTAATAACTAGCCTAATGGTTTGAATTCTAGCCACCAATTGGATTTTTTCCTTCTGGTAGATCTACTAACTCAGAACTCTTGTTCTTCTCAATTGATTTTATATTCTTCTTCATAGAACAAATCCATTTTAGATCACTCAAGGCTTCCTCCGTTTTAACGAATTTTGATTTGGTCATAAGTGCCAAATAATTTTATAATATTTCTAATAATTAATTAACATAGTTAATAGTTAATATTAGGGTCACATTTTTTATGATATTATTAATATAATTATGATGATATATAAAATAAATTCCAATATAAAGTTAATAGGTGTTGAACCCACGCCCTCAACCAAAACACACATTTCTGGCCATCTGTGCTACATGGTGTTTTGATAATTTTTCTATGTCAAAATATATATAACTCAAACTCCTTTTGGCTTAAGCTTTTTGTAGCAATAGCACTTCCAGCAACAGGCTTAAGCTTTTTTGACAATAATAACACATCCAACATCATGCTTAAACTGTTAGATAAATCATTAAAGTTAAATGGATCCAGGTCTGAATCGTGATTGGTGTCACTTTCCTTAAAAGTATTTCAAGCACTCTCTTTATAGTCTTAGAGTTTTAACACAAGAATACCCAGGATAATTCGACCTTATAACCGAATATGCACAAGATTGATGAAGATTCGAGTGCATGGAAGAGTGTCTGGAATTATGTGAAGAGGATGCACGATTTTATTGTAATTATTTTCGAATACTGAATAATGTATTTATATGCCATGCATGTGTTGTTTCACATGGTTGCAACTCTTGATGAAATAACACCTTTTTCAGCATTAGTTTGCAATGGTTCGTCCATGGTTACATTATGCACCACTTCATGAAGTGTTACATATTTCAAATTTAAAATTCAAACTCTAAGCAAGACCAAAACCAGAAGAAATAATTAAAATTAAGCCATTGTATGGCGGCCGCAGGCCGCCACACACTAGAGCACCACCGACGTTGTTGTATAGTATCATGATTGCTTTGATTACTCCAATTGCTCTGATGCATCGTGCCCAAGTGCTAAAGTGCCCCTACAAGCCGCCACTAGTGCCTTTATGCCTACATCCTCAGACCCGGTCCTGGAGTCGAAATCGGTGTCGCCAGTGGTGACACTGACAAGTGGTTGTTTGGATGAGACATGTGGCATAATATTTGGGACCATCACATTTGTCCATATGGCACTTTATCCTCTTTAGCTCCTGTGTTGAGTTTAATGTTTTTAAGTCTTTATAAATGATTTTAAAGTGATCACCATTTTTTATGTGAGACTATTGACAATGCATTTATTATCATTAACTCGATTGTACACTTCTTGTCATATTGGAACACTCCCACG
Organism: Lathyrus oleraceus; assembly: GCF_024323335.1. Lineage (NCBI taxonomy): Eukaryota > Viridiplantae > Streptophyta > Magnoliopsida > Fabales > Fabaceae > Lathyrus > Lathyrus oleraceus. The sequence continues at coordinate 487,474,660 of NC_066582.1, read as the reverse complement.
GGAATTGATTGTCCATAATTTCCAATAATCCTCCACTTGTTCTAATAGTGGCAAGACCAATTCCAAAAAAGAGAAACAAAGAATGTTAATACAAATATATTTCGATATGAACTTAATCTTAGTATGGATAACGCAAAGTCTAATCGAAATGTTATGTAGAATTTTTTTGAACCGTTATGCCTTGTGATTATACCGGTGTTACCTTACACACACTCTTTATTGGTTCTTCGCCTATATCTCTCGCCTAGTACTATTTATGGCCAAGTGCTTTTCCTATTTTCGTGAATTTTTCATGAGAGAAACTCCAACTCTCACTTTGAGACGACACCATCTTGAAATTCATATAGGTGAAGTTCATTTTGTATCTATTTCTTAAGATACATATCCTCGATAAAGAACTTCATTAATAGTTTGAAAAACACAACCCTCAATATGTAATAGTCAACATTGTCACAAGATGTTGCACAATCATCTAACTCAATGACTTATTGTTACCCATTGAATCTTAGGTTAAAGTTTATTAACTTTAGATTAGGTTGCTACCATTGTCAGAACCCTTATTCTAGGAGTTTTAATCTCATACCTCTCGAGGTAGTCTTTACTAAGTCTCTGTTCAGTGTCTTAATAAACAGATTAGCTAAATTATAGCTTGTTCGTATATATGTTAATGAAACTTCCATCCTTAATTAATTTTCTCACAAAAGAATGTCTAAGACCTATGTGCATAGACTTTCCATTATATACTTCACTGGATGCTCTTGCTAGGGTGGCTTTTGGTATCATAATGTATCAACACTTTCAAAAAATTGCCTTTAGCCAATGGAACTTCCAACAAAAGGTCCCTTAACCATTCAGCTTCTTGACCAGCGGAAGCAAGATCCACAAACCATTATTTCATGGTCGAAAGAGTAATACATGTTTGTTTCTTGCTCTTCCAAGAAATCACACCTCCAGCCAATGTAAATATTCACCATGTTGTAGATTTATGATCTCCAAGACACGATATCTAACTCGCATCGATATATCCTTCTAGTATGGCAGGAAACCTACCATAATGAAGGCCAAGATTTTTATTCTTTAAGAGGTAAACGAAAATCCTAGTTATGGCCTTCAAATGTTCACCATTTGGATTGCTAGTAAATCTAATCATCTTACTAACTGCAAATGTCATACCAGGTCTGGCACATTGCATTAAATACATTAGACATTCAATTGCACTTGTATATTCCAATTGGGCCATAATTCTTCCATTGTTCTTTTGAATTTTTACAATAGGATCAAATTAAGTGTTTACTTCCTTAAAGTGTAGGTGTTTCAACTTATCCAACATTTTCTCAATATAATGTGTTTGACTAAGTTTATAATCCTCACTATTTAGTTTTACTTTGATCCCTAAAATAGTGTCAACTAGTCGAAAATCTTTTATCTTGAATGTGGAAGTTAGAAATCTATTTGTTTCTAACATTCCATTCATCTCATTGTTAATGATCAATGTATCATCAACATATAGATACAAAAATATTACAATGTTTCCACACATCTTTGTGTACAAACATTTGTCACAAGAATTTGGATTAAATCCATTTGAAAGTATGATAGAATCAAACTTTTGATGTCATTGTTTTGGTGCCTGTTTTAAACCATATAAGGATTTGATAAGTCTGCATACCTTTTGTTCATTTCCAGGAAGCACATAACCTTCTGGTTGTTTCATGTAGATTTCCTCATCGAGATCTTCATTTAATAATGTTGTTTTAACATCCATTTGATGAGCAATAAGGTCATTCAGAGAAGCTAATGCAAACAATACTCTTATTGTCGTCTTCCTTGCTATTGGTGCATATGTGTCAAAATAATCAATACCTTCCTTTTGTCTGAACCATTTTTCTACTAATCTAGTCTCGTAAGTGTTTAATGTACCTTCACTGTGATACTTATTTCTAAACACCTATTTTCATCCAATGGGCCTTTAACCCTTTAGAAGATTGACAAGTTTCCAAGTGTGGTTCGAGATGATCGAATCCATTTCGTCTTGGACATCATCTTCCCAAGAGAAAGAGTCCCTTGAAGCCACTACTTCTTTATAGGTTTTAGGATCATCTTCTAATTGGATAATAATAGGGATCTTATGAACATCATTCTTGCAATTTCCTTCAACTAGATAAAAGGAAATGAGTTGAGAATCAATTTCATATGGTCCTAAAACTTTAGCTTTTCAGGCTCTTTTGCTTATCATAGGCTCAGGTTGTGTTTCAACAATCTGCGAGATACTTTCAGGTTGTACTTCAATAATTCATGAAGAGTCTTAATCACGAGATTATGATGTAAGTCATTGCTTCAAATCCAAACACCTGAGATATAAGGAAGATAACCCGTAGTCAACCCTTCGAGCCATGGAGTAGGAGTTTCTTTCTATACAAAAAAACCCTCAATTTTAACCTGGGGCTGGGTAGTCTTCAGCTAATTTGACCATCCGTTCAAATTCCAAAAAAAATCATTCATGGGAATCTCAGATTCTTTATCCTTCCTGAAAAGTTTTTCAAAAAACTCCACATTTCGGGATTCAACAATTACGTTAGACTCCAAATTTAAAAGTTTATATGATTTGTTCTTGGATGCATATCCTATGAAAGCACATTTGATCCCTCAAGGAGAAGGTATTAGCACCCCTCACGTTCGTTGTACTCAACGAGAACCATTAGGTTAGTTGTGCGCGTTGGTGTTAGCTTAGAAATGTTAGGCTTCTCGAGTTATGAAGAGGGAAAGAAGAATAGAAGAGAGAAAATGTTTTTGGGTATTTGACTAAGGGGACTAAACCTAAGTTTTTTATTAATGAGCCTGATGAGATTTACAAATCCTGCTCCTACGTATCTCCGGGTGCAATAAAGAACTCAAGGCTTACGGAGTTCTGGGTAGAAAATGTTTATTTGTTGGTCAATTTTAGCGAAAGCTACTTTGTGTCAATCGAAAAAAACATTGTTGGACTACCCAAAAGAAGTGGAGAAGGGGACGTTTGCATCATAGCCTAATGGATTTGCAAATCAACATTCATGGGCAAAATCGCAAGCTTACTCACACGTTCAAGTGGATGAAACACTATTTTGCATCGTCTTGAAACAATGTACCTTTCGTTTGAGAAAAAGGTTTAAGGATCGACCGCACGGCGGCGAGAAAATAGTTTGATTAGTTTGAAGGTTTTTTAAGTAATGGTGAGAAATTGGATGGGCGAGATATCCATCTCGCATATTAGCCTCAGGAATGCATGGTATCCACCACGTTTCGTTTCCATCTTATTTTGCAAAAAGTGTTTGCCAATTTGAAGTGTTTTTGAGATTTAATTGAAAAAAGGTTTGAAGAAACCGCATTGATAGTTTTGAATGAGGGGGAAAGGTAAGATGGGAGAGATATCCATCTCGAATCTTAGTCTCAGGAGCTCGTGGTACCCACCCCGTTCCGTTTCCATCTTTATTGAAAAGTGTTTGATAGGCATTAATTATTTTGAGTTTTATTATGAAAATGGCTTGACGTTGGATCAAACATTTGATGAACGGTTGCAAAAGATTTGAATGAAATGGTTTGAAATATTTGGAATGGATAGAAATGGATTGATTTGTTTATTGAGAAAATGTTCGATGTTGGATCGAGTCTTTATTTTTTTGATCTTTTTGAAAATGGGTTGATTTTATTCTTGTGTTAGAGCTAGCTAAACAAACAAGAAAATAAAGAAATAAAAATGTTAAAATTATTACACCTCATGGGAATGGGGGTACATTTTGTCGAATGGGGATTCATGATAATGAAACGATTAAATCGTGCCCAATGAACAAATAAATAAACAAGTGTAAGTGCAAGAGAACAATCTCATTCTAAGAAGGCTCAAGAGTAAGTCATGTGAAGAAAACACACAAGTTATATTTACAACATATTCAAAAATTAAATCAAAAGAAATAAAATTAAAGTGTGCATGGATTAGAATCGGGATGCGAGGATGCGAATCAAAGTCACATAACGCAAGAACGTGCAAGGAAAAGTGAAATTGAGGGGTGGAAGCAAAACCCTAGATAATATGCTCAAAGCCAGTTTGCGCATATTGACAACAATGGAAATGTCGTATGCGACGAATCAAAATGCGGTGAAATACCATCAATATATCGATAAAATAATCGGTGGAATAACGACATGGGAAGTGTTGAATCCATATATCAAAGTCCGATGTTTAACCATGAAAAAAAACAGAGAAAATAATCAAAAATCCAATAAGTATCGTATTTTTCAAAACGTTCACGGGGCACTTTTGCAACGGCTGTAATCAGAGGGAAATAAATGGAAAAAGTAAAAACAAAAATTAAATCGCCAACGCAATGTCACAAATAAGAAGTATGTGTCAAGAAATCATAAAGAAAAACCATTTGGATGGTGAAAAAAATTGGAAAAAATCATGAAATATAAGGGTGAAAAAAGGAAAAAATGGTGATGAAAAGTGGCAACAAAGGTGTTAAATCCAGGACATGGGGGAGGGAGACGTGAAGCTTCAACTATTCCCCCCATGGTCATATTGTTGTCCATTAATTGAAACAAATAATATATATGATAAACCTAAAAAAATGGAAAATTTGCAAGAAAATATGAAAAACAAACAAATGAGGCGCGCCAGGATCAAACTCATGACCCTAGGTTTGCAAACCACACCCTTACCACTGGGCCAACAATACAAATATGATTATTAATAGCATCAATCAATATATAATTAAAAAAATGAAAATAAATAGTATAAAAATAAAAAAAATTACTCGAGGACGGACCTTCTTGTCAACTAAATAAACAATCGTGATCAGCTGTCCTATCACGAATGGTGGGACAAAGAAATTTTGTTTTATGTTTTTATTTTTTCGTTGACAAAATTAATTAAATAAGCATAAATTCAAAAATTAATTAAAAATAAATGACACAATCAAAATTAAAATTAAAAGTATGATTAATTCTAAATAACCGTCCTGATTCTTTTGACTAAAAAACAGAAATAAACATGTCAAAAATGAATAAAAATCGGACGCAAAAATGCCCGAAAAAATAAAATGGTTGCACCACAATGATCAATGCGAAATAAACCTCTCAAAAACATACATGTTTTTGTCAAATTCTGAAATGGAAAACGTCTGGTTAAAATGCTCAGACGGGTTGAAATGTGAACGAAAAAGTAGCCGAAAAATAAATCGAGCACATCAGGTTAAACTACGCGAAACATAGATTAATAAAACTGATATCTGCAAGCTTGATTTTGAAATTTTCCGCCCGCTGTTTTGACACATGTTTGAAAATTGATTCAACTGGTCTGCCTGTAGATCCAAAAATTTATTTCGACTGATATTCTATGCATTATGCAGTATAAAATGCATGTTATGATATGCATAGATGCAATAGCTATTATGAATGTATTGAATAAGTGATTCAAGGTCAAAATTGGGATGTGATAGTTAGGGAAATTACCACAATTGAGGATGATCTTGATATCACCATAGTCTCGAGAATACCAAGATATGTCAGTAGCTGTCAGAGACATAGTCCTTTAGGACCATTTGAGATTGTCCTTACTTTGAACGCAATGGCCTTTGTTGGGTAAATGGGACATGAACCATCTGTATAGAAAGGGTGATCAGTACATAATAGTTCCTTTTCTTTTCTTATTGCTCAAATGAATTGAGTAATAAGTATTGGCAAGCAAGGTAGGGACAAGATTCCTAGTCATAAAGATGTAGATAAAAGCCAAGTCCACAAAATCCGCAATGTTAGGGAATAAGACTATTCCATATACGAGGAGAGCAAGTATTACGTTGAAAGCATCCCAACTTCTTTCTGAAAAGGCCGTAGCTTTGTCCATCAAGAACTTCGTGGTGAAACCATAAGTACCACCCTTATGCTTGAGGTTGATTTCTACATCCTTTTTTCCCAAGTAGAATGCTTCAGTTATCTGGTGAAACTTAGGAAGCTCCTTCGAGATATTGAATGGAACTTGATCCTTGATCTCAATCCCTAAGATATGTGAATACTCTTCCAGTGTGGGAGCCAACTGGTAATCTTAAAAGGTAAAGTATCTCAACGGAGGGCCGTAGAACTGCACAAGGGTATGGATGGCCATTACATTGACTTCAATGTTCAAGATACTCAGGAGGTTTCCATAACCTTTCTTGAAATCATCTATATTATCAAGAACCAAGCGGGATCCCAATCCCTTTAGAGCCTTCAACTGAGGTTCCACGAACTTGTAATTGTAAGTACTATTTCTACCAATATTCATCTTCTTTGGAATGCTCAACAAAGACTAATACTTTTGGATTCCCTGGAAATGGTATGCACATGCTAAATTAGTTTTTTTATGATGATATGATGTTATGATATGCAACATCATAGGTTCAAAGGTTTGAAATATTCTGGATAAACTGCATATGATTCTCAAAGTATAGGCTTAAAGGTTCGATGTATTCATGATTCTCAAGGTAGCTAGATTTTTAGGTCTCCTGCACACACAAAAACTCATATCCCTAATAGAGGTAGGTTCTAGTCTTGAAAAAGGTGGTTTCTGAAAAGGCCTCTTAGAGTCATAGATTCAAATGAAAATATCTTGCCGTAGCAAATGCTTGCAGGACAATGTTACTTCCAAGTGAATTTAGTCTGAGCGTGGGTCTTGGGCCAACCCAACGTGTGAAATGCAGGTCAACACGACTATCCACGATTCTATCTTGTGTGTATAGTCAAGCTCGGATAGGGAGCTTTTGTCTCAAGTAGCATCATGAAAGCCAACCCTAAATAGAGAATATAACAGATATCAAGATATAATGAGTAATTAAAAGCAATAAAGATGCAATAAAATAAATCAAGTAAAACAATAAAGATAAACACCCAAACATGTAATGAAAACAAGCAAAAACATGCTTGACTTGCTTAAGAATTCTCCCCAGCAGAGTCGCCAGCTATCGCGGTGTGAAAAATACCTGAGCGCGTCGCGCGCTCGAAATACAACAGAGTCACCACTAAATTTTCTTTATTCTAAGAGAAATGGAAAATATCAATAAAATATTAAGGGAATGAATCATCAAGATGTTAAGCCATCAGTCTGCTAGAGCTTTCCTCGTCTCAATATGTTATTCTGAGTTTTGAGAAAGATGATGTGCACGTGAATCATATTGAAGATATGTTTTGTTATGGAGAGGAAGATTGTGATGATGACGTGGATGAAACTGCTTCTGACAGTGGCTCTACCACCCCATCTCTATAATTTTCTTCGATGTTCTATTGGTTTGTTATTTTATTTGAGGATTGATGTGTTATGGTTGTTTTATCTATCTCTCCTCAAAGATGGATGTTTTTTTTCTAACTCTAGATTCTCTTTCCCTTGCATCTTTTGAGGCAAATAGGGAAGAAATATCACACTTCTTTTTTGTTCTAGTGTATGAATGTTGTTGTTTGTTAGATTAAATCTTCTATGTTCTATGTGTTCTGATTTTGAAATTGTGCCTAGATATTTGTATTGTTGAATTGCCTAAAAAAATATTCAAATGGAGAGTTTGTTATTACAATTTATTGATATATTTTTATAGACAACTTATTAGCAATATGACTTGCCTTATTGTGAGACATTTTATCTCTGGCATTCATTGGCGCATGATGCTCATAAAATTATGTCATAACTTCAATATTTTTTAGAAGATTTATTTTCAATTAGAAGTGTTTTCAGCATTTGTATACGATTTGTTTAAGAAAATTTTTGTTAATCTAAATCAGTTTAAAAAAGATTTTATTAAATCAAAATATGCATGAAGAAGATTTAATTGGATTTGATTCAGTTAAAATATTTGGATTTGATTTAATTAAAAGATTTGATTGCTAAATTTTGGATCCAGTTGATTCTTGGTAAAATCATATTGGACTTTTCGGCTAGATCATTTTTCCTATTTAAAGTGACGGTAAAATCATTTCTCCTTACTTAAAGACTCTCCTTTTTGAAGAAAGAATTTGTGTGTGCCATAATTGAGTCTCTTAGAGTCGACTGAATCATTTATCCTATTTAAAGAGACGAGTCTCCTTTTCGGAAGACTCTCACTTTTGAAGGAAGAATTTTTTTGTACCATAATTGAGTCTCTTAGAGTTTTTGTATCTTGTTTTGTGTGTAATATTTTATCATAAAATCTTTCATATTTTAGAGAAATAGAGAATTTGATTTGTAATTGTAATTTTTATCACACCACAAATAATTGGTTCTTGCAAACACTTGGGAAAGTGTTTGAATCAAAGTGACGAGATCTTAGATTTAAGAGGATTCTGAGTTGAAATTTATGGGTAGTATTAGAAAAATAGTATTGAACTAAAAGAGTTCACATGAGAACGTTATGTACTATTGGCTATTTGAATTAGTGAATTTCCTTTTTTTTGGTATAATCTTACAGACACATGTGACGTTACACCGAACTGAGTTACCAATTCTTCGTATTCTTTATTTGTTATTTGTTTACATTGTTCATCACTTGATTCATACCGTCTTATCCCCTACACTATTACTATATTGTGTGAGACATTTTATTTATGACGAAAAATATAATATCTAATTAAGGATAATATAAAAAAATTATATTAAAAATAATAAAAATTTATTAATTATTTTAGTATGTGAAAAAAATCATAAACTTACAAGTAAAATAAAAAAAAATATTTTATTGATATTCTAAAACAACATACAATTTGAGACTAAGAAATACTTTTTTACTATAAACGTTTTTTTTAATTTAAATTTAAAAATAGTATATTTGATATGCATGATTCGAATATGACTATTAAATTATTAGGACTCTAATGATTACTGAAAACGAGGCACGTATAATAAGAAGGGTGGAGTTTCTTAGTAGTTAACAACAAAATATATTAATAAACTCAATGCAAGTATAAGGTGGGCAAGAAAAACACTAGGAAGGGAGGATGGAGTAACTACTCAGATCATTAATTTTATGTTTTGTCCAATGCATTGGGTATGAGACAAATGAGTATGACAAGAAATTGTTATTTTTCTGAAAGTGTGCAGTAATATGGCATACCCAACATTACTAGTTGCTAGCCAGTGCCATTAGCTACAAAATAAGACTTTTGTCAAACAAACAAAATAGTAAAACTATAAAATTAGAGCACTAGCTGATTGTGATCGTAATATAACAAAACCGATTTACTTGTTTTGGGTTAATGAAATATATATATATATATATATATATATATATATATATATATATATATATATATATATATATATATATATAAACAAAAAAACTAAATCTAATAGGTGACACTCCTACATTATCACTTAATAATGCTGAAAAGAGACAAGAAAAGTACTCATAAGAGATCTCATCTGATTGACATTTAATTTGCACTATTACAAGAAACTTCTTATCTCAACTGGTTTTTATCTAAGTTGGTTGCCAAGTATTGTAGGGAGGGATAACATTGATAATTTATGAAAACATGGATTAGTTTTCCGCTATCCAAGTCGTTTAATAAATATAATATTTGTATCTTATTATATTTGAGCAGATATTCGTTAAATGAGTATTAATAAATTTTAAAATATCCACGAATATTTATGGATATTTATAAATATTATTAATTAAATATTTAAAAAAATATATATAATTAGCTAAATGTTTTATCCTTTTTAAAAACAATAAAATAGTTTCAAATTTAACACATAAAAATAATAACAAAAATTAGTCACATTCATTTCATATCTTATTTTATCAAATAATTATACTAAATTCAATAAAATAATAATAGTTTTATATTCAACATAATAATAATATTAATAATAATAATAATAATAATTTTAGATTAAAAATAATAATTATAATATTTTTCGATTAAATAAACTAATAGTTAAGTAATGTTGTTAATTATTAATAACTACATATACCACACGTATGGTACCATCAAATTTGTATTCGTGCATGTAAAGAAATAGATAATTAAATATCCATTTATTTTATCCGTGGATGTCCATTAAACTATTCAACTTGTATCTGTGATGGGTTTTACCCGCGGGTACTCATGGGTACAAAGTTTTTTGTCATCACTAATTATAGAGTATTATGAAAAGTGTGTCACTTTTTCTCTCAAACCATTAGCTGATGCAAAAACAGAAAAATACATCATTTCCCCCCTCGGTTGAGAGGTTAACCGAGGGGAAATCCCTCACTTTTCTCTCGATTGAGACTGTTAATCGAGGGAATAGGGATTAGGGAACCACTTTTCACATTGATTGGGACTATTAATCGATATGAAACTCTTATTTTTTATTATTTTTTTTATACATTTTCAGTCATAACCTGTAATTTTATAATACGTAACTTAAATGACACATTCTTAATTTGCCGTATATTTAATGGCTACAAAGTCAAAACAAAAATTATACATATTATAAACCAAAACCAAAATGACACACATTAAGTATCAAAAACAAAAACTATACATATTCAGAAAACTTATACATATTTATATCGGGTAGGCTAATCAAACATGTACTGAGTGTCTTAAAAACTATACACATTCATTTTTTACAACAAAATTTAAATATACCAGTGATTCAATTGAACTCATAAAATTCAAAGAAGCAAGTTGTCCATCATAAACAAATGCACGCCATATACATCTTCTTCTGTGAATGGGGTGTGTTTCTTAAATACCTATAAGTTGAGTGAAATTTAAAAATACTTAGAATAATAACAACCTATTTGTTTAAACAAAAACAAAAAAGTAAAATATATGAATACACTTATAACAGTATTAACTATAAATTTTAAGAATAAAAAGTAACAATAAATTATAGATAAATAATAAAAAAAATTACTTGTTAGTTTTTCCATATTTTTTCATAATCATCATAATGAATAGCATGCACATCATCTGAATCATTTTTTTCATATGAGGTAATCACATGTGTTGAGAAACAAGGGGTATCATAAATATTAATAGTTAAATTTTGATTCTTATCACTAGTAAGAATATGTTTTCCTTGGAGAACACTTCACCATTTATTGTTAGAAGGATTTGAAATTATGTTCTCTAGATAATAAGATTTCAGACACAATGTTGTTATAATGTGTATGACATGTATAATGCATTAGATAAATGAATGCGGAATATAAAATAAAATAGAAATTGGAAACTTAGATCGGTGCAAATCACCTACGTTTGGAGGATGTTAACTCAAAGAAATGAAATTCACTCTTAATAGTTAAAAATACACATCGGAAACCAAGAAAGTATGAAAGTTCACCTCCCAAGCTCATTTTGAACTCAGAATACATTTTTTGAACAAAATACTCTACCGTCTTTCTTGACATTCCTCTAAATACAACATCATCCACATAGATTTGTTTTATCATGAGTTTTCCTTATCCTTTATTCACAAACACATTTTTGTCAATTCCTCATCTCACATAGCCATTACAAGTGAAAAACTCAGCGAGTCGTTTATAACAAGATCTAAGAGCGTGTTTCAGCCAAAAAAGCACCTTCTTAAGAGTGTATACATGATTTGGTAAACTAGGATCAGTGAACCCTTTGTGTTGTTCAACATAAACTTCTTCATTCTAAAATCCATTTAGAAAGGCGCTTTTAATACCCATTTGATACAATTTGAATTTAAGAAGACAAGATACTCCAAGTAACAATCTTATAGCTTCCAAACAAGCAATGAAGGCAAAGGTTTCATCAAAATCTGCCACCTCTATTTGAGTGTACCCTTAATCCACTAGACGAGCCTTGTTTCTTGTAACATTACCATTTTATTCTAACTTGTTTTTTAGATCCACTTCATTCCAATAATGTTGGCAGAGTTGGGTCTAGAGACCAACTCCCAAACTTTGTTTCTTTCAAATTGCCTATGTTTTTTTTGCATGTTATTTATCCAGTATTCGTCCTTTAGGGATTCCTTCACATTCTTGGGTTCAATTTTGGAAATAAAACACATGTTATCAATCATTTCTTGGATCTAATAATGACTCATATGTTTAGATCCTCAATCACATTTTATGTTGGATGATATTTCTGAATTCTTATGGATGACCCTTGGTTTACAAGAACATTATCCTTTATACCTTTTGAGTTTTCATCTTCAGGTGACAAAATGTTGTTGGTACCTTTGTCAAGTGCATCTGGCGTGACATTCTGCTCAGGGGTAGTGGACTCATATTCTTCTTCACTGACATCATTGTGTTGCATGTCATCAACAATAACATTGATAGACTCCATCATGGATATTTTACTATTATTGAATACTTGGTATGCTATACTACTTCTAGAGTATCTCAAGAAGATTGCTTTATCCCTTTTAGGGTCCAACTTGCATCTTTTCTCTCGATCAGCAATGATGTAACATTTTCTTCCAGAAACACTAAAGTATTTGACACTTGGATTTATCCCCTTCCATAGTTCATGGTGAGTAGCTTTGGTTCCTGGACGAATGGTGACACAATTGTGAATGTGGCATGCATGTTCATGGCTTCTGCCCAAAAGTAATAGGGTAGATTTTTAGCATGAAGCATGACCCTATTCAACAACCCCTATTTTGTTGAGGTGTGATGGGGGATGACAACTCATGAGATACACCTTCATAAGAATAGAATTCATAGAAACTAGAGTTCTATAATTCCCTTCGATGATCACTACAGATTCGAACAATATTACAAATATATTTCCCTTTCTCACGCTGTAAGTGCTGACATACGCTTTCAAAAGTGGTAAAGGTATCTGATTTTTTCTCGAATAAAGCCAACCCAAGTGTACCTTGATAAGTCATCAACATAGACAAAGACATATCTTTTCAACCTAGGCTTTATACTTGCATAATTCCCATGACATCCATGTGTAGTAGCTCAAGAAGTCTGTAAGTATTGAGATGTTGAATCTTCTTGTATGACATCTTGGTCTGTTTACTTATCTGAAAGTCTCTATAAATCTTCCCTTCTTCAATATTGAGATTAGGAAGACCAGTTATGCCCTTTTCTGAGGTAATACTCCTCATACTTTTGAGATTTAAATGGCCAAATTTTATGAGCCACAGTTTAGTTTCATCCACATTGGAGATCATATAAGCTTGAAGTTGGTCCTTTGATTGAGAACACCACATATAGAAACTGTCTGATGATCTAGTACCCTTCATTATTTATTCTAGATGCTTGTTAGTGAATGTACATTAAGAGAGATTTAAATTTACACATAATTATTGATCACACATTTGGCTAATGCTGATGAGGTTTGCAGAAATACCTTTAATAAGGAGAACACCATCTAGAATAGGGGGTCTTAGTAATCCAACTTTCTCTTTCCAACAATTTTTCCTTTAGCTCAATCACCGAAAGTAACATAATGATCAGTCACCATTTCTTTTATATTTATTATCATTTTAACATGTGAAAGTATGCGAGTTATTTGCATTTTCCATATAGTTTGAGTAGTTTATATGTTAGATTCTTTAATTTTGTATTTGTCAATGTTTTAATTATTGCTGGTATTTTTGATCTTTTGGGAAGGTTAACGTGTTTTACAGGTTGGATGAATTCAAAGAAATGGCCAGAAAAGGAACACGACGAATTTTCAAAAAGATCCACAAAGTCTATTTTTTAGCATATTGCACATCATGATAGATGTATAATATTTTAATCATATTTAGAGCGTCGTAACTTGGAATGACATGGGACCGGCAAAAAATGAAATCTAGCGTCAAAGACTACGACTTTCATGAAGGCACGAAAGGCTAATTCGGATGTCACATACGCGTATAACCTGTCCCATACGCGTATCAGAAAATGCAATCTAGCATAAAAAAATGGGTATTTCTGCCCATACGCGTATGGTTTGTCCCATACGTGTATGACCCATATGCCCACCATGAGCCATACACATATCGTACGCCTCACCCAAGACCATACATGTACCACATGCTCTATACGTCGCACATACGCCCCTATACGCGTATGGGCGCCCAAAATCGCAAAAAAGAAGAAGACCAATTTCGAGTATTTAAAGCCATAAAGTAATTTTTTTGATGTTTAGATTGATTTGGGGACAAATTTTGACGGCAAAAACAAGTGTGGAAGGTTGGAAAACTCATATTTTCAAGGTGGATCAAGATTTTCTTGAGCTTTAAGTGATTGAAGACTTATTTCATCTCTAGATCTATAATGTTTACGAATTTTACCATATTTTTGTTTATTATTAGTAGTAGATAAACTCCTTAATGCTAAGGGGTGTCCCTGATTTGGATTTGTGATGATTTCCATTTGAACCTTGTAATAACGATACTTTATATTATATTTTATTTACTCTTAATTTATTCTTAATGCTTTCTCTTTCAGAAAGTTTGAGTTTGATTTATGGTTAATATTTAGGTTGGACCGTCATTGTTAACGCTCAATTGAGAGTATTATGGAGTAAATATCACCTAGAACTATGGATACCCTATAGAAATTATATAATTCACTATGGACATATAAGTTAATTAGAATGTTTAAAGATTTACTCACTAAGGACTTATAAGCAAACACCCTTAAGAACCGATAATCAATATTATGAATTAAGTTGTTGCAAGGTTAGGTTAGAATTGTTAACGAATCCTACTAGACACCTTCCCTAGAATATATACTCTTATTACTTTCATCTGTTCAACTGCTTTGTTTACTTTTATTTATCAGTTTATTTTTCTTTACCAAAAACACAAATTCAAAACCCACAAGTCTTTTGTTTAACTAAATTAAAACACAAACTATGTATCGTCAAGCGGTCCTTGAGATCAATACTTGTGATTTCCCATTATTACTATATTGACATATTAGTACACTTGTTAATTTACCGATCAAGTGTTTTGCATCGTTGTCGGAGACTGCCAAAGATTATAGAGTTCATAGTTTTATTTTAGTTAAAATTTTGTTGCTCTGCAATAAAATTTTAGTTTTAATTTTATTTTAAGTTTAATTTAATTTTATTATAATAAAAAAAAGTCGGATTATTGTTGGTTCATGATTTATTTTATACTTTGCTACTAATAAAGTGTCTGAGTTTAGTAGTCATGTATTATTTTGATACATTGCCACCTGTATCTCCTGCATGTTCGTCGCCTGATTCGGGAATCACTTTGGAAGAGGCGACTAAATTTTTTAAAGCATATAAGAGGGAGGTGAGAATTATTATAAATGAATGTAAGGAAACTAATTTTTATCCAGATAGGTTTATTTGACGAGAGTTAAGGTTGGAAGAAGAATACGTGAAAGAAGAAGAAAAATGCATGAAATCAGATGAAAAAGATGCGTCAACAATAGAAGAATTTTAGGTAAATAAAAAAATATGGGGAATGAGAAAGAAGGCTACTTGAAGATGATCTATTTCTTGATTAAAGTCCAAATTTAACAATTTGTGAATAGGTGGATATCCAAAAAGAAAATCTTCAACAAAAGAGTATCCCTAAAAACTATTTTAACAACAAAGTAGATAAAATGCAAGAAATTAACAAAGTATTGGATGTCATTTATGCCCTGCTCACTAAAATCAAATTGAAAATGATTTGAAACAACATCATCAATATCTGAAGTTCATGGGATTGCTACCAAACAAAAGAAAGAAAAAAGATGATGTGTTATTTACGTCATATATGCCACCCTAGCATGGAATGAGGCGTCAAGCTAATGATGGTAATTCATAAATTTTTTATAGTCTTTTATTTTATATTGATTTTTTAGTATTGCTTGCTTTCAGTTGGTTTATTTTCTAGTTGTTTACTTTCTCTAGTAATATAATAATTATATCTTCAGTGGTTGTGTGAAAAATTACCCAGATTGAATGTGTGTGTGTGTGTTTCCTCTATGCATGCTAACTCACCAGATTATTTTTGTATATACTTCTGAATGATCTGATTGGTTTAATTGAGCTATATTGAAGGTTGAGCAGGTTTGTCATAACTGGTTGAGAGCCCCATCTAACAAGAGATATTGTGTAAGTTGTCATCTCTACCCATCACGGTGAGGACAGAAAAAGCCAAACACATTAGTTCATTATGAGAGAGAATTATGGTATGTATCTATTATTCAGAACTTGTGTATGTTCTTTTCTGATGACATTTGTATAATGACACACACTGAGGCACGTTATTTGCTTTTATCCTCGAGCCTTCCTAGCTATCACATGTATTACATTTATCCTTTGTTCACCCCCCTTTGAGCTTGTATCCATTTGTTTGTGTAAGTGCCACATTATTAACCCATGGCCCAAACACGTTCTCACCTTGTTCAAAGTTATTGTGTTTTATTCTCGGACCTGTGTTCCATTCTATGTTTGGGGTTGTTGTTGGAATAAAAACCTTTAAGTTTGGGTTGCTGTGCAACATTAATAAAGGTGAGTGCATCTGAAAAATAAAAGGAGAGAAAAGTTGAAAATCAAATAAATAAATAAAAGAGAAAAAAAATTATATATCATAAAAGCACTCACCAGAAGGAGAAATCAATTGGATACCAAGAAACAAAGAAAAATCCAAAAGTTGAGTAGTCCATGATGGCTAACCCTAAAAGGCAAGTACTAAAAAAGTTCCAGTAGTGATACACTAAAAAGAACATAGTAAAGAGAATGACCATACTGATTCTGAACTATTAGCCTACTCATCTATAGAATTATCCCACCTTAACCCTAACCCCGTTAAAACCATGAAAGACCTCAAAAAAGTGTGTATTGTGCCCCTGGTAATCGAAAGAGAGTTTATTCAAGCATATGGTATGATATTGCTATACTATGAATTTTGAGTGAAAACTCATAAAAGCCTGAGAGATTGGGGGAGACTATGCAAGGAGGTCACATGTCAAGCAGTATCATCAAGTGAAAATGTGGAAGATCAATCGACCACGGTAAACATGCAAAGCTTAAGGTAATGGTAAAAGAGAACCACGGAAGATCCTAGAGGTATGATATTTTAAAAAAATAACTTTATCTAAGTTGGCATGAGTAGATAGTATTAAAGTTGCTTGAGGACAAACAAAAAATTAATTTTGAGGTTGTGATCAATCACCATTTTTGTTATAGTTATTATCATTTTAACAGGTGAAAGTATGCGAGTTATTTGCATTTCCCATATAGTTTGAGTGGTTTATATGTCAGTTTCTTTAATTTTGTATTTATCAATTTTTTAATTATTTATGTTTTTTTTTTATCTTTTTGGGAAGGTTAACGTGTTTTTTTAGGTTGGATGAAGTCAAAAAATGGCCGGAAAATGAGCGTGATGAATTTTCAAAAAGATTCACTGAGTCTGTTTTTCAGCACATTTCACATCATGATAGACGTGTTGTATTTTGATCATATCTAGGGCATTGCAACTCGAAATGATGTGGGACCGACGACAAATGAAAAATAACGTCAAGGGCTATAACTTTCATGAAGGCACCAAAGGTTAATCCGAATTTCCCATATGCGTTGAAGTTGTCCGGTACGCGTATTAGATCTAAAAAATTGGGTATTTTTGTCCATACGTGTATGGTTTGTCCCATACGCGTATGACCCATATGTCCCATCCTGGGCCATACATGAATCATACGTCTCACCTAGAGTCGTACGCATATCATATGCCTCACCCTGGGGCATACGCGTATCATATGCTCTGTACGTCTCCCATAAGCCTCTATACGCGTATGTGCGTCCAAAATCACAAAAAAAGTAATCAGTTTCGAGTATTTAAAGCTAGAAAATGCTTTTTTAAGGTTTAGACTGATTTAGGGATGAATTTTGACAGCATAAACAATTGTAGAAAGATGGAAAACTCATATTTTCAAGGTGGATCAAGATTTTCAAGAGCTTTAAGTGATTGAAGACTTATTTCATCTCTAGGTCTGTAATGTTTACGAATTTTACCATATTTTTCTTTACTATTAGGAGTAGCTAAACCCCCAAACTCTAGTGGGTGTCCCTGATTTGGATTTGTGATGATTTCTATTTGAACCTTGTAATAACAACAATTTCTATTATATTTGATTTACTCTTAATTTGTTCTTAATGCTTTCTCTTTCAGAAAAATTGAGTTTGATTTACGGTTATTATTTAGGCTGGACCGCCATTGTTAACGCTCAATTGAGAGTATTTTGTAGTAGATACCACCTAGGACTAGGGATACCCTATAGAAACCAAAATTTTCTTTATAAAGTAATGCTTAAATTCATCTATAATTCAATATGAGCATATGAGTTAATTTGAATGTTTAAAGGTTTACTCACTAAGGACTTAGAAGTAAACACCCATAAGAACCAGTAATCAATATTATGAATTAAGTTGTTGCAAGGTTAAGTTAGAGTTGTTAACAAATCCTATCAGACACCTTCCCTAGCATGTCTACTCTTATTTCTTTCATCCGTTCAAGTGCTTTGTTTACTTTTATTTGTCAGTTTATTTTTATTTACCAAAAACACCAATTCAAAACCCACAAGTCTTTTGTTTAACTAAATTAAAACACAAGCTCGGTATCGTCAAGCAGTCCTTGAGATCGATACTTGAGATTTCCCTTTATTACTATATTGGCAGATTAATACACTTGCTAATTTATTGATCATATAGCTATTGAAATAAGACTTTATTTCTTTCAAGTAATTATTTTCTCCAGTCATGTGTATGGATAAGCCATTGTTAAAATACCAATATTCACTAGAGGAGGCTCTTATGAATGTGTATGAAATGTCACTTGTAGTTACTTCTTTGGCTATCCATTCTTGTTGAGGCAGAACATCTCCTGAAGTGTTCTTGATGGGACGATGTTGATAGCGGTTGTATGGTCTACCTTACAAATTTGTAGAAAAAAGGCATTGTATGGCCTTGTTGACCATAGTAGTGACACTCCCATAAAGCTCAGGTGTAGATAATAGTGTGCTGGTAATGAGTCCTTAATGGATTTATGACATATAGTTTGACATGATGAACTCAATCTTTTTTCACAGGGGGAGCGAACTTAGATCTTGCGTTCAAGGAGCTATAGTTGAATCCAATTCCTTTAATATCTCTTAGGGTCTTTCCTACCCCTATAATTTCATCAAGGGTTTCAAAACCAGAATTTAGAAGACACATATATTTGGTCATACCTTCAAGTTTGGAGATCAAGTGGTCAATTTCTTCCTTTAATTCAGAGATGGTGGTGGTAAGATTTGCTTTGTCTCAAAGTAGAACATTAATTTGTTTCCTACTTAAGATGAAATAACTTGTAAGCTTCATCAAGATCATCACCAGAGAGATCGTCACCACTTGATTGTTTATCATTTTGCATGGTGAACTTGGATCTTACACGAATTGTGAAGGCAACCACGCTGTTGGATTTTTCACTTTCACTATCATCATTTCATTTCTCATCTGACAAAGTGGTAGTGCATCCCTTATTTTGTTTCCTTAGGGAGTTGGTACATCCCACCTGAATGTGCCCAAAGTCCTCACATTCATGACATTGGATTCCCTTGCCTTTGTTTTGTTTATCTCATTCTTTACCTTTGCGTTGAGGATTGAAACCTTTGGTAAGATAGGTTGTTTATCTCACTCCCAAATATTTTTCCAAGAAGCACAATAGATTCAATCAGGTTATCATCAATATCTTATTATACCTACTTTACATCAGTTTTGAATGCCATGATTTTGTTTATTTTATCTTATTTGTCATTGATTTCCATTTCAAAGGTGATCAGTCAATTAGCTCATTAACTTTAATATTGCTTACTTCCTGTGCTTCTTCAAGGGTTATGCCTTTCATATCATACCTCTTACGAAGTTATCTGATAATTTTTCTAGCCAACTTCTCATTTGATATTTTTTCCACCAAGGGGAAAGGAGCTATTAGCAATGTCACGGAGATGGACATCAAAATTCAACAATGGTTCCATCCTCTTTCATCCTCAATTTTTCAAATTTTGTAGTAAGGAGATGCAGTCTTGACGTGCGAACCTTGAAGGTGCCTTCATGTGCGGTTTGGAGAGTTTCCCAAGCTTCCTTAGTGCTGGAGCAAGTATTAATAAGCTTGAAAATATTTTAGTCAACTCCGTTGTAAATTGCATTGAGAGCGCGAGAAATACCATGGGTTTCTTCATCTTCTTCTTTTGACCAGTCACTCTTAGGCTTCAAGAATTTTTGCCATCTTCATCTGTAACATTGAGATATCCACCCTTTTATGAATGATTTCCAAGTTTTACTATTAATATAATTGATAAAGGAAACCATGCAAGCTTTCCACTAATTATAGTTTGTGCCATCAAGAATAAGTGGTCAGTTTACAGATCCTTCTTCTTTAGCATTATCCATTTTGAACAAAATATAAATAGCCCACGGATATCACCCTACCACAACAGGGTTCATGCTCTGATTCCAATTGAAATTATGTCTTATAGATGATAAGATGTCAAATACAATATTGTAACAATGTGTATTACAAGTGTAATGTGTAACTGGCAAAATGAGTGCATAATATAAAATATCACTTAAATTTGGTAACTTAGTTCGGTGAAAATCACCTACACCTGGAGGGTGTTAACCCAAAGAAAGGAAATACACTCTTAATGGTCCAAAGTAAACATTGGTATGATTTGAACTCTCCTAGTTAAATTTCACTTTTCATAATATTACCCGTGAATTTCGATTCAGTTCTCCCCCTAAACTTGACACCCCTCTCACTTTCACAAACACTCTTCCAAGTGTTTGGACAGTTACAAAATATTATGAGTGATAGAATGATATTAAAACTCAAATACTCTATTCTCTTAACTAAGAAATAAGACTCTGAAATAGAGCATTACACCAAACAAACACAAGACTCAAAACAACTTAACACGCCAAACTTAGTTATGCAAGGTTTGAGTTTTCACAATGGAGAATGCCTCTTTAAATAGCAACAAATGTCCAGCTTTAAAGTACATTAGAATTTAGGTCTTGAACACAGTTGAACTTTTCAAAATCGCAAGTACTAAATATTCAATAATGTTGATTGTAAAACTTTGACATATTAAATCTTGAAAAAAATCAAAATTCCTCAAATTTAATATTGCTAAAAGTGGTTTTGAATAAATCTTTCTTAATCCAAAACATGCACAAAATTAAAATCCCTGATTTTATATAAGAGGAAACAAATCCTTAAAGGCGCGAAAATTACTCAAATTATATTACGCTCGAAGAAACCTAGAGCTAGACAAGATGTCTCACATAATGAAATACATTATGCTTAACATGTTACTTTCTTACTGAAGTGTCTTGATCACATAGAGACGAGAAGTCTCATATCTTGGAAGAACATCTTACTTCACATGTTGCCTAAAAAATGTTGTCAATCATATGTTATAACATGATCAATGATATAAAATACATATTTTGTTGGGATGCCATGATGAAAGATTCATTCATTTAAGCTTCCTTTGAAGGTCAATCCATGTGAATCATAATTTAACGATTTGTACACTAGTGTTATTGTCAATCCACTTGCATTTAAATAAAGAAAATTTAAATGTAACATAAACAATCTCCCAAATCTATTTAATGACCCCCAAGTACAATCTAGATATCATTACATGATTATTATCTTTGGAACTAGAGAAGTACATGGATTCTGCCTAAACCACGAACCCACTATTTTATATGGTACTACAATCATCCTTTGATTTTGTATAGAAGGAAAATTTAGTAATTTCATATGCACTCCAAGTTATTATATTAAATTTAGGCATATATGGCATCCAATTAATTTTATTAGACGTGCTCCCATCATTAGAAATCATTTCATTAAACCAATTTATAAAGTCCTTGTTATGCTCTGTCAACAACCATTTTTCATTCATCTGGGGGAATTTTTCCTTGATCAGTATTTTTTTAGCAAATAATTAACGTTGAACTTCATCAACGTTATTTAATATATATAAATATTAACATTTAAACCTTGAGTACCTATACCTTCATATATCTCATCATGACGAGACTTAGGAATTTCTATAGAGTCTGCTTCTGAAAAATAGTTTGAACAAAACTCATTAGGTTCTTCTCTGATGTAACTTTCAATGATCTAATCTTTTGGATGGCGATGGTTCTTTTTATACCATTTAAAGATCTTCTAATATTGCTCTACTGGATATATCCACCTTAAATAAACTGGACCACAAAATTTGATCTCCCTGACTAGATGAAATAATTAAGTGAACCGTGATGTCAAAAAACTATGGAGGGAAATACATCTCAAGTTGATACACGATAATTGTAGCCTCATGTTCCAAATCATCTAAATTTTCAGGATCAATGAGTTTATTACATCTAGCATTGGAGAATAAACACAAACTAGTTATAGTTTCCTTTGCATATTTTGTGAAGATTCCATGAATAACCACTAGTAGAAGTTGTTGTATCAAGACATGACAATCCTGAGATTTTAAGATAATTAATTTGAGACCTTTCATCGATACAAGTTTCTTGAAATTTGATGAGTACCCTTGGGAAACTTTGATACCCTACAAGCACTCACAAGGAATTTTCTTTTCTTTTCTAGATATAGTGTGACATGTTAGGATAAAATATATTCTTTTATCTATTTCTTTTAGGTCTAACTCTTGACGTATGCCCATATCCACCATATCTAGACGAACATTCTTACCATTTTTTGTCTTATCTTGAATATTGGGAAACTTTCAAATTACATTATCACATGCATTTTTCTCCACATGCATCACATCAAGACAATCCTTACATCAAATATAGACTAATATGAAAGATTAAAGAACACCAAACTCTTTTTCATATATTTTTCTCCGCGGGATTTTTCTAGTTCTTTCTAAGGACAATGTTAATGTATTATTTTCATTGATAAATTTCTTCCCCGGTTAAGGGTTTTGGAGCGATATCAAAATCATGTTCTCCATTAAAAGCCTTTTGCAATCTATGATATGGATGATGAAGTCTAAGAAGTTTTCTATGCCCAAGGTAAACAGTCTTTTTTCTATCTTTAGTTGGTGGTGGCATGTATCAACTTCACATACAGGACAAACTTTATATCCCTTAACATTGTACCTGGAAAAGTTATTGTATGTAGGAAAGTTGTTAATTATGAAAAATAACGTGGCACACATCTTAAAATTTTCACCTGAATACACATCATCAACATGAATGTCTTCCTCCTACAAAACTCTTAAATTTTTAATCAATATACTTAGATAATCATATATGTATTTTCCTAGTTATCTTGGGTCTGAAATCATCATAGATAATATCATATATTTGTGCTTCATTCACAATGACGAAGATAAGTTATAACTTTGATAACAACATGATATGAAGTATGGTTAGTATTTAGATTACCAAATGGGTTCATTCTATCAATGGAAAGTCTAAGCCTAAGGTTTCTTGACTCATTGTCAAAATTCAAAAACAACGAATCAATTTTCTTCCATTTCAAAGAATCATCTACATGACAAATTTTTCCATCACGTTTTCTTTCATCTGCATGTCATCTCATATTCTTTGCATCATTTACATTAGCAAACAGTATCTTGAATCTCAAAATTATTTTGAGGTACCACATCACCTATGCGTGAGGACCCTTCTTGCTTACACCACCATCATCATCAACATCACTACCCCTTTAACTTGTAGCACGACTCCCCACACTTCAGGCAATGATTCAATTTTTCATACTCATTCTTGGATAATGTAAAATCGTTGCGACGTGCATGTATTTTGACATGACCCATACCCATTGGACACAATATTTTCCTGGCCTCATAATTATAGTTTGACAATGTATTACCTTCTAGACGCAAGTCTTTTACCAATTCAAACAATTCAGTGAAACATTTGTTCGTTCATAGACTTTTTGCCATCAAATTAAATAGTCTTAACAATGCTAACAATCGTGTAAAATTTGTACATCCCGAATATAATATCTGATTTAGTTATTTATTTAAATGGGTATGTATGTTATAATAACTGATTGATTTATTTAGATAATAAAGTTGTTTATTTTAATTTTAATTCGTATGCATAAGTAATTTAGATTGTTATTAGAAATTTATAGAATATTTATATAATATATATATATATATATATATATATATATATATATATATATATATATATATATATATATATATATATATATATATATACACACACACACACACACACACACACACACACACACATTTCTATAACTAATATATTTTATGACAAAACTTTCACCTCAATCAATGAAAAGACGAGGTCAAATGACATAAAACGCGTCATTTTGTTTTTTATTTTGTAAAAAATTAAATGTTATTCTTGGGTTTAGTAGAAAACCAACCGAAAATGAAACTTAGGGGTTTGAGCTTTGTTTTCTAACTCCTGCAATTTTTTGCTATATTTAGAACCAAAATTGTGCCTTTATTTATAAATCATCTTATCGCTCGGTTTTTAGGAAAACTTACATGAAATATTGATTAATATTTTATTTAATTAAATTGAACCCAATTTTTACCTCAGTTGTGTACCCTCGGTTTTTCTAAAAATCGAGATGTAAAATCTAAACAATATTTTATTTAGCCATCAGAACGTTAAGTCTCATTTACTTTCCATTATGTTTCATAAATTTTTTCCACTCTAGCGAACGAAAGAAACACCATTCTTCTCCACCTAATAAACTGAAATACCATTCATCTTCTCTAAGGAGGAAGGAAGCTCGAACCTCAAACCAACACTTTTCGCTAACCCTCTCATCACATTTCTGGTATGTAAAACTTTCTCCATGAATATACTGATAATGTTGTTATTGTTGATGTTGTTGTTATTGTTGTTGTTGTATTGTCGTTGCTATTGTTGTTGTCGTTATTGTTGTTGTTATTGTTGTTGTTGTATCGTCGTTGCTATTGTTGTTGTCGTTATTGTTGTTGTTATTGTTATTTTTATTGTTATGGTTTTTTGAGACTTAGGGTATAATGTAGTGTTGTTTTCAGGTATTTGTAGTTTTTGTTTATTATTATTGTAGTTTTATTGAGATGGAATGTTCATTTTTGTTGGTTGTATATTATTTTTATTTTATTTTCAAAAGCTGTATGTGATTATGGATCATAGTTGGATGAAAGCCAATAAATTAAATAAAGAGTATGAGGATCGAGTGGTTGAATTTCTTGACTTCACGGAGAGAAAAAAAATATTCCTAACGATAATGGGATATTTTGGTTTTCTTGTGAAAAATCTTGAAATACACAAAAACATACAAGGAATGTTATATTCAATAAGTTATGTTATGATGGAATTATTAAAAATTACACAAAATGGGTATGGCATAGTGAAGTGACAAAAAAAAGCATGTGTCACATAGAGTTGAAGTTGATGATTTATGAATGATACTCTAGAAGTTATGATTCATGATATTGGAGTAGATGCTTTTAAGAAATTCCGTATGGAAGATACTTTGGAAAGAGACATGGAAAAGTCATTATATTTGGGATGAGAAAAATTTATAAGATTGTCAGCAGTGTTAAGACTATTTAATCTTAAGACAAGAGATGGGTGGACAGATAGAAGTTTCACTGAATTTCTTGAGTTGTTGCAAGAAATGCTTCCAAAATGTAAGACGTTGCTGAACCGTAGTTATGAGGCCAAAAAGATATTGTGTCCAATGAGTTTGGACTATGTAAAAATGCATGAATGTCATAATGATTGAATATTATACAGGAAAGAGTATGAAAACTTGAAGAAAATGATGGTGTAACTCGAAAGGGTGTTCCTTCCAAGGTGATTTGGTACCTACTGATAATTCAAAGGTTCGAGAGACAATTTTCTAATGTAAATAATGCAAAGAATACTAGATGGCATGTAGATGAAAGAGTATGTGATGGAAGAAATTTCCAAGTAGCTGTTTCATTGCATTGGAAGAAAATTGATTTGTTGTTTCCAGATTTTGCCATTGAGACAATAAACCTTAGGTTTGTACTTTCCATCGACGGAATGAAACCGTTTGGTAATTTGAGTACTAACCATACTTCATGGCATGTTCTTATCATTATTTATAACCTATCTTTATGGTTGTGCATGAAACACAAATATATGATGTTATCAATGATGATTTCTGGTCCAAAATAACCAGGGAACGATATAGATGTTTATTTAACTCCATTAATTTAAGATTTAAGAGTTTTGAGGGAGGAAGGTGTTGATGTTGTTGATACATATACAACTGATAACTTTAAGATGCGTGTCATGTTATTTTGTACAATCAATGACTTTCATGCATAGAATAATTTTTTGGGGTACAACGTCAAGGGACATAAAATGTGTCTTATATGTAAAAATCATACATGCTCCTACCAACTACAAAAATGGAAAAAATATTGTTTACCTTGGACATTAAAAATATTGTTTACCTTGGAGAGCATGTGTTTGGTATTGCTCCAAAGCCTTTAACCGGAAAAAAGTTTATAAGAAACAACAACACATTAATGTTGTCTTTAGAAACAAACAAAAGGGCCCGTGAAGAAAAATATTTGTAAAAATAGTTCGGTGTTCTTTGATCTTCCATATTGGTCTAGTCTCGATGTATGATATTGTCTTGATGTGATTCATGTGGAGAAAAATGGATCTAATAGTTTGGTTGGAACACTTATCAACATAAAAGGAAAGATAAAAGATAGTAAGAAATCTTGTCTATATATGATGGTGATGGGTATACAATAAGAGTTAGCCCCAAAATAAATAAGAAATAGAACATATTTTCCCCTTCATGTCACACTCGGTCTAAAAAAGAAAAAAAAATTGCGATTGTTTGCAAGGTATAAAAGTTCCCCAAGGGTAATCATCAAATGTTAAGAAATTTGTGTCAATAAAAGATCTCAAATTAGTTGGCTTAAAATCTCATGATTGTCATATCTTGATGCAACAACTTTTACCAGTGGCTATCCGTGGCATTTTACTTAAAAATGTAAGGGTAACTATAACCAGATTGTTCTTATTCTTCAATTTTATATGTAGTAAAGTCATTGATACTGAAAATTTAGATGAGTTGGAACACGGGGCTCCAGTTATCTTGTGTCATTTAGACATGTATTTTCCTCCATCATTTTTTGAAATTATGGTTCACTTAGTTGTTCATCTAGTATGGGAGATTTGATTCAGTGGTCCAATTTATTTAAGGTGGATGAATCCGGTAGAGCGATACATGAAGATCTTTAAAGGGTATATAAAGAATCATCATTATCTGAAAGCTTCGATCTTTGAACAATACATCGCGAAAGAAGCTGTTGAGTTTTGTACAAACTATTTGTCAGAAGTAAACTATATATGAATTCCTGAGCCTCGTCATGATGAAAGATATGGAGGTAGAGGTACACAAGTTTTAAATGTTAAGATAATGGACGAAGATGTAGTTCTTCAAGCACATTTGTATATATTGAATAACGTTAATGACGTTCAACCTTAATTGTCCACTCACAAAAGTCTTATCAAGGAAAATTTTCCACATATTAGTGAAAAATTAATGTTGACAAATCATAGCAAAAATTTTATGATTTGGTTTAATGAAATGGTTTCTAAAGAGAGTGGTGCGTTGGAGACAATTAAATGGATATCATATATGACTAAATTTAATGTAATAACTTGGATTACATATGAAATTACTAAAATTTTATTTTATACAAATTCAAAGGATGGTCGTAGTACCATATAAAATAATGGGGTTATGGCTGAAGCTGAATTAATGTACTTCTCTAGTTCCAAAGATAACAATCATGTATTGGCATCTAGAACGTATATTGGGGTCATTGAGGAGATTTTAGAGATTGATTATGTTATTTTTAAAGTGTCTTTATTTAACTGCAAGTTGATTGACAGTAACAGTGGTGTATCAACATATGAGTTAGAATTCACACGGATTGATCTTCGAAAGACAACTTATATGAACGAACCATTAATCATAGCATCCAAACAAAACATTTTTTTATGTCACTGATTCTTCTAACATAAGATGATAAATTGTTCTACAAGGAAAATATATTCCTGGTAGTGATGAAAATCAAGATTTAAATTTTGAGACCACTTCTTTTGCAACACATGTACGTCTCTCATCTAAAGAAAATGATTTAGACGACGTGTATGATAATCAAGAGGGGATATGAGAAAACTAATAAGTAAATGTTTTATATCACTTAGTAATATAATTTATTCATCTTACTTTTTTATTTTATTTTACTAATATTTTTTCTCTCCAACATATAGAGGTGTCGAAGGATACCCTATGTTGCATGATTTTAGAAGTAAAAGTCAGAAAATTAAAAACCCTTAAAGTAAGTGTTATATGATGCATGTTATTGATAATAAAGTTTGGAATTGTTATTTAAGAATGATTTTTGAATGTTGTTGTTATTGTTGTTGAGATTAATGGTTTAAAGATTTAATGTTGTTGTTGTTGTTGATTATCCTAATTGGTTTCAAATGTTGTCCAAATTATAGGTGCTTAATGACCCGTTGCAAATCACATTGTATGAAATTTGGATGACCTACGAGAATTTGTATTATGGTTATTGCTTTTATTAGTTTATCATTTGTTTTAGTTTTTTTTTAACATTATAAGGTATGTGTCATTTTGGTTTTATAATTGGTGTAAACAATGAATATTTTTAGTACAATATTTTGAGATTTTTTGTTTATGAAATGGGAAAAAAGTATAATATTTATGTTTCGGAAATGGACAAAAAAGGTTCTATAATACATGTTAAAACGAAAATATAGAAATAAAAAAAAATTAAATAACAATGAGTTTCCCTCGGGTAATACTATAAACTGAGGTAATAATATTTCTCTATTGCCTTTTTCTTATAACCGAGAGAAAATGTGGGGCGCGCCATCTAGTTCTAAAAATAATTAAAATGGAGTTGTCGAGACCAAACTCGTGACCATTAAGTCTTTTCACTCGGTGAAACCTCGATCGAGGTAAAAAAACCACATATTTCATAACACATTTCGTTGCCTCGTATTCAGAATCAAGGTTAATTTCGATTTCTAACCGAGGTAAAAGGGGTTTATATATAATTAAACATATTTTATACATATTTTAAATCATATAATATAAGTTTAGTGGAAAAAGTATGTAAAATAAAATATTTGCATACATGTATATAGTTTATATATCTAGTTTTTTAAATATAAATATATATATATATATATTTTTAAAATATTTGCATATATATATACTATTTTTAAAATATAGTATTATATATATATTTTTTATTATAAAAGTTATATATTGTAAATAATATTTTATAATGTATTTTTAATAAATATAATTTAATTTTAAAATATAATGTATTTATAATATACTGTTTTATAATATATTTTTCTTATATAATTTTTTAAAAATGTATTAAATTTTTATAAATATAATTTATTTTTCTAATCCAAATTTATATTGATCACAATATTTTTAAACTAGTTAAAAATTGGTATAAATATAATGTAAAAGTATTGTATAAATAAATATAATTATAATGTATTGTTTAAATCATTTTATTAAATTATTTATTTATTTTGTTTTCAATTAGATTTAAATATGCTGTTTTAAATAATTAGTTTTAGAGTTTTATATAAATTGTTTTTTAGGTAATAATATTATGTAAAAAATTAGAATGAATCAATCAGATAAAAATATTGGAATTTTTTTTTTTAATATCCAGATTTTTTAAAAAAAATTCAAAAATACACATTTTTTCAAAAAAATTACAAAAATGGGCAATTTTTGCCCTAATTTTGTACATGGGCACCACCCTAGTTGGCGCCTACCCTTAAAGGGTAGGGCAAGTCGCCACTAGGAGTGGCGCCTACACTCTTTTTCCTTTTTTTTTTTTTTTTAATATTTTTTTTTTAAAATTTTTATTTATTTATGAATTTAGATTTATTATAAATTATATAAATTTATATTAATACATATATATAAATAAAATTATTTACAAGATATATATATATATATATATATATATATATATTAATTTATATATATATTAATTTAATTTATAAGTAATTAATATAATTTATAAATTTTTGGGAGAATTAGGGTTAATCATGTTAAGGTTAATTTATCAATTATAATTAGGGTTTATTGATCGGTTATAATTAGAGTTTGGTAGTTATGACCTAATTGAAACCCTAATTCCCCATAAGACTAATTAATCAAGTGCGACACTAATTAGGGTTAAGTAGATTGGTGTACAACCCAGATCTTTTCCTAAAAATAAAGTGTTATTTCCTTGCATTTTCTTCACCACTATTTCCTATCACTTTCTCTATCAAGTTGAGTTCATGGCATCCCCAAGACCGTCGTCATGGCAGCGAACATCATCAAGGCGCCCAGATCTTGAACAAGTAATCTTAAAAAGGGATGGGCATGTTATTTTCTCGCCTTTGAAACCCCCAATGGAGATGAAATTTTGGAACATCCGTTCGTTGGACCAACTAAAAAGGTCCTTGATGTCTTGGTTAGAGGGAGATTACCAACCTGGTGAAGTCATCAGAAGGATTCAGAGGCTTAGAACAAGGTTCTCATTTGAAACTGGAGAAACGATACGTTGGTGGGTTGAAGTTGAAAGCGACATTGATTGCATCCAAATGATGCATGGATCAGACGACATAGTGTTAACTGTTGTAATTTCTTAGATTTTAATGGTTGTTTGTCATGTTGTTGTTGTATTTGTTATTGTTCTAGTACTTGTTCTTGTTTTAGTACTTGTTTTTGTTCCAGTATTTGTTTTTGTTTTAGTAATTGGTGTTGTAATGTTAGATGTTTGTGTTTGTTGTTCAAGTGTCATCTTCTATTTGGAATAAAAAGTAAACTTTAATGATAAATAGCATTGGTACACAGATTTATGAATATGAAAACTAAGTTGTGGAACTAGATCCACGATATGGACATTTGTTCTTATTATGCCCTAGTTGTCTACATATGCTACACTTCCTCTGCATTTTCTCTGCGACGTCCATTTCAGTTCTAATGCGCCTGCTATTTGGGCGACCACTTTTATTCCGCCGCATCGATTCGTTGTGCCAAACAATTTCCCCGTCATACTCTGGCCAATACGCCTCCAATGCTACCACCGGAAAGGGATTGTCGTATACATTGAGCAATGTTGCAACTTTGTAGATGGGAGACACTAGCGATAATGCATCGAAGTGGCTGTGTGAACACACTGCAATGACATGGGAACAAGGCATACGATAGGCCTGAAATTGACCACAGTCGCACCAACGGTCTGGTATTAGGACCCTATACTCTTGTCTGGGCAGCCCTTGGTTGTGGTCAATTGTTTCCTTGACACTAAAAGTGTGGCCATGGCGGTCGAATTCCGTAACCCGATGGCTGCTGGCTTTGGCAGATTCCTGCCTCATAAACTTCATGCAGGCATCACTATATACTTGACTCGTCTGCAACACTTCATGCCAGCGCCTGCCTCTTGTTACGAACAACGTTGCCATCCGAAAATAGGTCGCACTCACCAATGCGGTTACCGGGAGGTTACGTATGCCCTTAAAGACGCCGTTCATTGATTCCACAAGATTTGTTGTCATGTGGCCCCACCTCACCCCATCGTCGTATGATCTAGTCCACTTCGCTCTGTCGATATTATCAATCCACCTCCCTGCATCAGAATTTGCCAACACTATTTCCCGGCGGTAGTATTGGAATCCAGGTTGGTTTAATGCATACCCCGCGTTTATCAAATGTTGCTTCAAGAAGTTATCCTTGAACTCCTGCATAAAATTTTGAGCAATATGCCTGATGCAGTAGACATGGGTAGACGGGGGGTCATGCCAACCATTTGCTGGATTATTGTATGCACTGTCTATTGAAGCGTGCCTGTCAGAAATCACACAGATGCCAGCTTGTGGAGTCACGTGCGTTCGGAGATTCTTAAGGAAGAAACTCCAAGCAACAGCCGTTTCTCCTTCTACCAATGCAAAGGCTATTGGGAAAATATTAGAATTTCCATCTTGTGCGACCTCCATCAGTAACGATCCTTTGTATTTCCCATACAGCCAAGTTCCATCGACTTGAACAAGTGGTTTGCAGAATGTGAAACCGATGATGCAGGGACGGAATGCCCAGAAAAGTCTATGGAATATTCCATTACCTTCTAGACGAGTTCCGTCAGGGGATTGTGCCGGCAAGGTCTCCATTATAGAAACCGTCCCAGGTGAATACAACCGTAGTGCAGCCAGGTAGCGTGGTAGTTGTTTGTATGATTCCTCCCAGTTACCGTATACCAGTTCAATTGCCTTGGTTTTCGCTAACCAAGCCTTTCTGTATGACGATGTATATTTGAAAACAGCCACACAATGGGAGATAATTGTTTTGACCTTCAGTGACGGGTCAGCCTCAACTAGAGGTAATATGGAATGGCAGATCATATCATGGCTAAGTTTGCGATGATCCTGTGCCATGTTGGTGTTGACGCAAATGTGAGCTTGAGAAATGGACCCTATCACCCACGCATTATGTTTCTTCTTGTACGATGCCATCAACCTATACCCACACTCCGGATTTTTGCATACAATAACGTATCTTTCCGGATTTGATTTGATAACATCGTAGTCAACACAGTTTTTCAAGTGCCAGTTCTTTATTGCTAACAGACACTCTTCCTTGGTCCGAAATTGGTCACCCTTCTTTAAGTCCTCATCAGACCTCATATATGGATTGTAGAACATATCTGATGAGGGCTCATCCTCGCCCAAGTTAAGTGTTGTGAAGTGCGCAGGCGGCGAGTAGCGTTGCGCTATAGGTATATGAACTTGGTCTTCGTCTTCAGAATCACGGTTCACCAAGTCATCAACCACGTCTTCAGCATCATCAACCACATCGTCTTCAACGTGGTGCTCAACATCTTGTTCGTCATCAATCACAGGATCAATAACCTGTGACTGAATATTCTGAGTTGCTTGAAATTGTTCCAACACAATGTACAACACTATGTATTCGTAACCAGAATACTCATGGTTACGAAACATGTATTTTGTCTCCATGTCATTTTGAATCAATGACTTATAAAACTTGACAGAGTTGTTTTCTGAAAAAAAAGGTTGTTGATAAAAAATTTGGGACACGGGTTGTCTTAGTTTGGACTCAATCTTCCTTTTCAGATAAGAGAAGTCAGCTCCTCTATTTAGACAAAAACGAGTGCATTCGGTGTTTCTAAATAGGAAGCCAGACATATCACATTCATAAGTCTCACCATTGACGTGAGCTTTGATTTTGTATTGTGATGAAGATGCCATGTTTTGTGAAGGTTTTGTGAAGATATTGTGATGGTTTTGTGAAGATATTGTGAAGGTTTTGTGAAGGTTTTGTGATGATATTGTGAAGGTTTTGTGAAGATTGCTGTGAAGATATTGTGAATACCTTTGTGAAAATGTGTGTGAATATTTATACTACAAGATTCCGACACATCTTTGCGTGCATGTCTTCAACCAAGCCTTCCCCAAGAGCAACGCATGCAAAACTTGGACACGTGTAAAGCATGCAAGCCTTCCACATGTCACACCTTTGCATCATCAGGTTCCACCAAGTCTTCCCCAAGACAAGACAAGTGCAACCTAGTCTGCACCAATGCATGCCAACCTTACCACCTAGCCTGCACCTATTCTGCAAGATTCTCACGCATGCCTTCCACGTGTCACACCTTTGCATCATCAGGTTCCACCAAGTCTTCCCCAAGACAAGACAAGTGCAACCTAGTCTGCACCAATGCATGCCAACCCTACCACCTAGCCTGCACCTATTCTGCAAGATTCCCACGCATGCCTTCCACGTGTCACACCTTTGCATCATCAGGTTCCACCAAGTCTTCCCCAAGACAAGACAAGTGCAACCTAGTCTGCACCAATGCATGCCAACCCTACCACCTAGCCTGCACCTATTCTGCAAGATTCCCACGCATGCCTTCCACGTGTCACACCTTTGCATCACCAGGTTCCCACGCATGCCTTACACTTGTCACATTTTTGCATATTCAGTCTACTTGAAAACGAGTATAAATAGAGGGTCATTCTTGCAAGTTTTCATCAACCACTAACACTTTTATTCAGAGAACTCCGGCGAAACTTCTCATCCACCAAGCTTCGTTCTACATTGCAGTCATGTCTCTTCTTACCATGGGCCAAGAACACAGAGGCACTAGGGCAAACATTGCCTCATTCGTAAGTTTTTTTTGAACATTGCCTCTTTCGTATGTTTGTAATTTGTTTTTTAAAAGTCCAATCTAATGATTGTTTATATTGTTTGTTTTTAAAGGATCCCAAGAAATTTCGTCAACGTTCACACCCTATGCCTTATCCAGACCCATGGTGCGTACCTTACATAGAGCATGCCGGTTTCGATCATGTTATGCATGTCGTAAATGCCACAATTGATGTCAAATTCATTCTGGCTCGGTGTGAACGTTGGAGACCAGAGACACACACCTTTCACCTACCAACTGGTGAATGTACCGTCACATTAGAGGATGTGTACATGCTTTTGGGTCTTAGAATAGATGGTAAGCCTGTGACTGGAAATGTTCAACAGCCCAACCAAATATGTGTTCAAATGTTGGGGGTAGATCTGGTCGAGGGTGAGGGATCTGCAAAAGCAAGGGGTCAGGGTATTAAATTATCTAGCCTCCAATTGTACCACGACTCCATAACTTTGACTGAGGAATCCTCCGAACAAGAAAAAGTCATAAAAACCCGGGTTTACATTATGCTATTGTTTGGGAACTTGCTATTTCCCGAAGGGACGGGAAATAGCATAAACTTTATGTACTTGAGTTTGCTCGGGGACATTGATAGAATAAGCACATATAGTTGGGGTTCTGCTGTATTAGCATTCCTATATAGCTCTTTGTGTAAAAATGCACAAAATGAGCACTGTACATTTTTTGGATGTGCTTTTTTGCTCCAAACATGGGGGTAGTGGAGATTGTCGAGGCTAGCCCCAGAAAATCCTAATGTCTACTCCTTCCCCTACGCAACTAGGTAAATTTATGATGTTATTTCATTTTGTATATTTATTCTATAAATATTTGTAAATAATATTATTTATCTTTTTTTATTTAGGTTCATTACAACCGGACTGGATTACAATCTTACCCCCAAAAATAAAATTATATTTTATCGTCAACTCTTGGATCGTCTCCGAGCACAAGATGTATTACCACTAAATCACTCAGCTTCTAACTGATTTATTAATATCATGCATTCTCGATAAATAACATATTTGTTTTTTTCTTTGCAGTTTATTTGGAGGCCATATTTGGGATTGGAACATCAACCCAACCCCGAAGATGCAGCTGTTTGGACAGCAAAAATGGCCATAATGCGGTTCACCACTGTGGAGATGCACCAAAGTGACAGTGTCAAGTTGCAATTCGGAATGCATCAAGAAATCCCAGGCCCCCCAATGTCTATGGAACCTTGGCATCTAAAAAAAGTCAGCCACCAGTGGTATGCCCAACATTGGAAGGAATTTGCTAAGGAGTTTCGTAAAATGTGGAAAGACCGTGCCCACTATGTTCTACAATTTCCGGTGGCGCCCAACGAAATGAAGCTGACAAGGGAATATGTGGATTGGTATAGAGCAAATACAAATCCAGAAATGATTGTGTCTGACCCGTTCTATTTGGACGATCCCCGGATGCAACAGCCATATTTCCAACAACAACAACCACCAAAATATTCCCAACAACAACAACCACCACCTTATTACCAACAACAACCACCACCACCATTTTACCAACAACCACCACCACCACCTTATTACCAACAACAACCACCACCACCGTATTACCAACAACAACCACCACAACACATGTCCACCCCCCAACCAAATCAACAATACACACCACAAACTCAACCCCAATACCATGAAGATTACCAACACCAAACTCAACATTCCCACCACCATCAACAGTCCCAACACCTACCACAATATCAATCCCCCCACTTCCACCAATCCCAACACTTCCATCACGACAATGTCCCGAGCTCTTCCGGTCCTCCACCTAGCTCCGACACGGGTATACAAGAGGATTACCAACAAGACAACTACACACCACAACAAACATTGTTCTTTGGCCAACCCGATTCAACCCTAAACTACCAAAGACCACAATTCGAAGGCGCACCCAGCAGTAGTCAGTTTGTCCCACCGAGACAAAGCTTTGAGGGCGCAGAGGGGACCCGTCTTTCCTACAGCACTGAAGGGACTTCGACCCAACCACAACGGCAAACGGCAAGGGGACGCGTTAGGACTAGGGGTGGTAATAGGGAAGCACCACCACCACGTGAACCGTCTAGGCGAGTAATTAGACCTCCCCCGTGCGGATCGTACCAGGGACCGCATCATATGTGATAAATCCCAAATTAATAATGCATTTTAATCATATCTTTGTAATATTTGTCTTGTCTATTATTTAAATAAAAATATTTTCTGTTTATTATCTTTATATCTTTATCTTTATCTTTATCTTTAAAGATATTGTCTATCATATCTTTATATATATATATATATATTATTAATATATATATATATATATATATATAGATATATAATATATATATATATATATAATATATATATAATATATATATATATAATATAATATATATATATATATATATATATATTATATATATATATAATATATATTAATTTACATGTGTATAAATTTTATTTACACGTATATAAATTAATTTTTTTTCCAAAAATTTATAAATAATATTAATTACTTATAAATTAAATTAATATATATTTAAATTAATATATATATATCTTGTAAATAATTTTATTTATATATATGTGTTAATATAAATTGATATAATTTATAAAAAATATAAATTCATAAATTAAAAAAAATTTAAAAAAATTAAAAAAAAAACATATTTAAAAAAAAAAAAAAAAAAAATAGAAAGAGTGTAGGCGCCACTCCTAGTGGCGACTTGCCCTACCCCTTAAGGGTAGCCGCCAACTAGGGTGGCGCCTAGGTGTATTTTAGGGCAAAAAATGACCATTTTTGTAATTTTTTAGAAAAATGGTGTATTTTTGAATTTTTTTTTAAAATTCTGGATATTTAAAAAAAAAAATTCAAAATATTGTATGTACTGTTTTTTTTAAATCGATTTAAATTTTAAATACAATTAGGTAATAAAATTTAGTTTAAAATTAATTAATAACTTAATTTGTAACAAATGTTTAAAAATATTTTATTAAAAATATTAGTAAATATGTTAATATTTAAATGATTAAATAAATTATAAAAAATAGTTTGTTAAAAAGTCAGTATCAAAGTTATGTAAAATAATTTGTTAATAGCTCTGTAGTAAGAGTAAGAAAAAATAGTTTATAAGTAATGAAGTTATTAAGGAAATACAAAAAAAAGTTAAGTTAGTATTTTAGAATAGTACAATTATGAAAAAAAATATTAATTTAAAATAAGTTAATAAACTAATAAATTAATTTGTAAATAATGTTTTAGAAAAAATTTAAGCTTAAATACTATTTTGGTTCTCTTATTTTCCTTTTATTTGGATTTTGATCCCCATTTTAAAATTTGGGGTTTAATCTTTCTTTTTTTTAGTTTTTTTTCTCTAGAATTTTAGTTCTCTTACAAATTTTTAC
Organism: Lathyrus oleraceus; assembly: GCF_024323335.1. Taxonomy (NCBI): domain Eukaryota; kingdom Viridiplantae; phylum Streptophyta; class Magnoliopsida; order Fabales; family Fabaceae; genus Lathyrus; species Lathyrus oleraceus. The sequence continues at coordinate 487,436,982 of NC_066582.1, read as the reverse complement.
ATATTTTTAGTTTCAACAATGCATTGAAATTGGAAGATGCAATTGATGAAAATTTGTATGATGATGATTCATGATTTAGAAGTATAGCTTAATCTTAATTATTCTTTAAATAAAAAATATTAATGACTTTAACTTTACTTTTTTTTTTGGTAATTTAAGATTTTATTTTTTTATATTTATAAATTTTAATTCAATTGAAATTTGTTTATTTAAATAAAATATTTTTTTATTGAAATTAAAATGAAAAAAATTATAAATGAGGTGGATAATACTTAATACTCTCCCAGTCCCAAAATAATTGTCATAGTTGGACATTTCACATATATTAAGAAAATAAAATAAATGAAATAGAGAATAGTATTTTTACCAAACTATCCTTGTATATTATTGGTATATTCGAATTATCATAAATGTGGGAGAATAATAAATTGAGAGTATTAAATAGAGAATAATAACCCCCTACATATCTTAACTTATACAAATCACACCCTACATATGCTTATACCTAATCATCCCATTCACATTAGAGCCTCTCACCTCACATGAGCAGTTCCTTTAAACCACCAAAAACACCATCTTATATGAATTGTTGCCGCCGTGGGAAAGCCCTAACCCGAAACAACATAATATACATACTAAGGCCTCTGAGCATCAATGCTCTTTACATGGGTGACTTGCACACCTATACTTTTAACCAGTACATTGGCGCCCACTGTGGTGAAATTCTATTCCTTAGGGGACATTTATTAAACATGATGTCCTAGACAACTCATTTGACAAGTTGAACCATAATCACCACAAATAACACAAATTCAATTGTATAAGATCATGGAGCAGAAAAGAAATAAAAAACACAACAATTGGTAACTCAGTTCAAAGCAAACAACACATACGTATGAAGGTTGGCTTTCAACCCAAGAAAGGAAATTCACTATTAGTAAATTAGTACAATTAATCTTATAAGTAACAACAAATCTTATGTTGTTCAATGCCTCTTTCTAACACTACCCAATAAATTTATATTTAGGACTCCCCCTAAATATGAGAACTTCTCTCACTTTCTCTCAATCACTAAATATGAGTTTCAACATGCTTCTTTTCTTGTGTAGAGATCAAATGTTGAGTAAGATGTTCTAGCATTGTGTCATACATTCTTTATTTAGTGATCTTGTCACTCTTTTTATCAGGATTTTTCTCATCCTTGAATGTCTTACATGAGGTTGACTCAGATCTCCATAAGTAGCATATGTTTTTGGATCTTGAGCCCTTTATCACTTCCTCATGATCTTTGCTTGTGACAACAAATTCAACCTTGTTGAAGCTTACTTTGAATCCTTGATCACATAGTTGACTTATGCTGATCAAATTTGCAGTTAAGCATTCTACCAATAACAGACCATTAAGGCAAAGAAGTCCTAGTCTGGACACCTTTCCAATGCTCTTGATCCTTCCTTTTCTTCCACCTCCAAATGTTACATATCCTTGTGAGAGTGATTTGACTTCTTCAAGGAATTACTTTTCACCAGTCATATGATTGGAGCACCCACTATCAAGAACCCATTCATTCTATTAAGACACTCAAGCAGATGTTTGAGCTATGAGGGCTTTGACTTCAACTTTGTGTTTCCATACTTTCTTGCTTTGAGCCTGGTCCCTTTTGGGTCTGAGTTGACTGTAGGGTTGAGTATAACCATACAATCTAAAGCAGTAATGCCTTATGTACCCATATCTTCCACAATGATGACATTTTCTGTTTGAGTTTCTGTTCTTCCCATTATATGATTACACATGTCATGTAGGATGTTGTGGCATGTGGTCAAACATTTAAAACTCAATTTTGTTCTTTGGAGGAACAAATTTCTTAGGATGATTTATGTCTTACTTGCTCATGGACTTGGGGTCAAACCCTATTCCCTTAAATTTTGTGTACATTTTCCAATTTCCATTTTTCATCTAACATATCACACCCATTATTTAGCATACATGTAGATTTTATCATGGTTTCCAACTTGGAGTTTAACATGGCTACTTCTTCTTCCAGATTAGTGATGATAGTAGCTTGTTTCACCTTCTCTTGTAGGATACCATTTATAGTTTTCTTCTGATTATCCACTTTGGTGAGAAAAATTCTGTAATTACCAGCTAACTTATCACTAGACTCATTTTCTACCTCATATTTTCCATAGTAAGCTATCACATTGTTGGCAGTTTCCCTTTCACTTTCATCTTTAGAATCAAACCAGATTATGGAAAGTCCCCTGTTCTGCTTCTTTAGAAAGTTAGGACATTCATTTTTAATGTGTCAAAAGCCTTCACACTCAAAGCACTCAATATCCTTGATACTATTAAGATTGTATTCATTCATGCCTTTGTCCTGGGAGTTGATGTCAGAGCTCTTGTTTTGGACATTAGATCTCCAATTTCTATCCATATTTTTCAAGGATTAGTTGAAAATTTTACCAAGAAGAGCTATAGCATCTGAAAGGCTATCTTCTTTATCACCTTGATCTCCTTCAGAGATGGAAACAAAGGCTATACCTTTGTTCTTCTTTTCTGACCTTTTATTGATGGGCATCTCTAAGGTTTCAGAGAATCAATGAGTTCATCAACATTAATGCTACTCAAGTCTAAAACTTCTTCAATAGAAGTCACTTTCATATGAAACTTCTTTCAGATACCTGAAGATCCTCTTAACAGTTGTTAAATGGGACTCTCTAGGATCTGATTGGAAGCGAACACACAAACAAATACTAAACAAAATATCAGGTCTAGATGCAACCAAGTACAGAAGAGAACCAATCATACCTCTACATATTTCCTGTTTTGCCTTAGCACTTACCTCATCCTTCTCAAGGATGCATGTATGATGCATATGAGTCTTTGACATCTTGCATTCTAACATGTCAAACTTCTTCATAATTTCTTTGGTGTACTTGTTCTAATGGGTGTACGTTCTTTCTGGACTTTGATTGATCTGAATCCCCAGAAAGAACTTGAGTTCTCCCATCAGCATCATCTCAAACTCTGCCTGCATTAACTTAGAAATTTCCTTGCACAAAGAAGCATTAGCAGAACCAAATATGATATCATCAACATAAATTTGAACAATAAGGATATCATTTTTGAATGACTTACAGAAAATAGTTGTATCAACCTTCCCTCTGGTGAAATCATTTTCTAAAAGAAAATTGCTTAGTCTTTTATACCATGCTCTGGGAGCTTATTTCAGACCATACAATGATTTCTTAAGCTTGAAAATAAAATATGTATTTTTAGAATTTTCAAAACCAGGAGGTTAGTGTACATACAATGATTTCTTTAGTAGTGAACGAGGCAACACGTAGAACAAGAAGAAAAAGAGAGATGGATGAAATGTAGAAAAATAAATAGAGTTAGAGGAAGCATTGCGAGTTGCATAAGAGCATTCACATAAGTTTTAAAAGTGTATTTTCTCACAAATGAACCAAACTTCTAGTGGTGGATATGGAGGTTTTGGAGGATATAGAGGAGCAGGAAGATTTGGAGGAGTTGGTGGGCAAGGAGCAGTAAACGAGTATGTTTTAGAAGAGGAGAGCGAAGAGGGATAACTCAGATAATTGATTATATGATTATTGTTGAATATTTAAAATATTTTTTTTATTTGAAATTTGATTAAAAAATATTTATTTTAAAATTTTAAAATTCTATTTGAATTTTACTTTTACAAATTATAAAAAAGTTAATGCCTAAATTGTATCTATTATAGTCATGTCTATTTATTATAATTATATTATTATAAACATTAAAATAAATTTTAATATTTATAATAAATATTTTTTATATAATAGTTTAAAACGTTGAAAGAGGTTATCCCCCACCCCCTAAACATTAAAATATTACACCACATTGCTATGGGTTACCCCTGACAAAAAAACGTCGCATCACTATATTCACTTCTACACTCTACGATGTTATATGATTAGGCATTGGGAGGGGTTAAACCACTAGCAACCTTAACATTTTCTAGTAGTATATGACACATGTCGTTACAATCGTCTCTCTTTCTCCCTTTCTTATCTTTCTCTCCCTAACACTCTCACTTTATGTTTTTTTGTCCATTTTAAGCTATTGAGTAGGGACAAGTTACTCACAAACTTTGATCGAACCAAGTTTGAGCTAAAAAAAGTTGGTGACGCTCTCGAGTCGAGTTTTGAGTTGAACCAAATCATATCGATTTGAGTCGAGCTAAACTAAGTTTGATTCAAATCAAATCATTTATATTCCTATCAACAATTAAAGTATAATTGACCTTAGGTATTAATAATTTTCAGTTTAGAAGAGCTTGCATCCCCAAGTCTGATATATTACAATAATTTACAAGTTCATTATAGTCTTCTTATTATCTTTTCTTTTATCAAAGACTTTCACCAATGTGTTAAGTATATTTAGAAAAATTATTTTTAATGGGTGTAACATCAAGATAATATCTTAGTAATTTTTTGGATCTCAAGGTCCTGTTATAGGATAAGTCATAACATATTAGATTTTAATATACACATCTTAAGAGGGAGGTTATATGGGATAACAATAACATCCCAACAAGAATAAAGTGTTATCGATGCTTGGATATATGGAGTAAAGCCACTAGATCATAATCCAAGTCTCACAATTTGTAGATCTACTGCAAATTTAATTGGATGAGGGATCAGTGTGCTGTTATGCCTCACTATTACAAGGATGTTGCGACATGCTTGAATTTATTTTATCACGATAATTCCATGTCACTTGGCCAACATAATGCATTTATGCAAACATTCTTTAAATCTTGGTATTACTGGTACGTAAAACATTGACTTATTTAATACTTTTTCCTACTTATGGTCAACCAAATCATCATGAACACGATACCTTAGTGCATTGTAGAATTTACACTCCTCCAACACGCCATCATTTATATTGAATTCATTTTCGTAAAACAACATGCACCATTTATTACAACATTCAATCTTTTTAAATTTTAATTCTAAATTCAACATCAATCTCTGAGCATCATAATAACTGTAGTGTTATATTTGTGAGAGTTCTAAATAAGGGAGGCTTTGGCGTCCCCTCCTAAGAGTAATATTTCTTGGGCGACATCCACACAAAACATGATGCTCACCCTTAGGACCGATGACATGTAAAATACCGTTGTTTCTCGTTAGTCAGATGAGACAATATTATAAAATATACCTTTGGTAACACCAACTTACAACGGTCTGACGTTTAATTGTGGTAATACCTCATTTTTGGACGCGTTTTTATTTATATTTACAAAAAGACATTGCATTATGGTCAAAACAAATAATCATGATTATACATCCATGGAGTGACAGGATTCGAATCCCAACTCTAACAATTTTCTACTTTTTCGTTACAATGAGTGTTGTCCTTATAATATGATATACATATTAAATTTAAAATACTTATCACCACGGTTGGTAATGTAAACCGTTGTGAAAGGAATTACGTTTCATCACGGTTTTTGAATACGACTGTGGTAAAATTATTTACCCATATATAAGCGAATTAACTCTCGCTTCTTAACAGTATTTATGTATCTCTCACAACAAAACCCTATCACACATTATCTCTCTTCTTCTTCGTCATTAGCTTTCATATTCTATAGTATTGTTTCAATCTTGTTCTACATACATAAAAGTATTCTTCTTCTTCTTCTTCTTCATTATTCTCTCGTTTTTGTGTATGTTGTTGTTATGTTTCACATGATTTTCTTCTTGATCGAGAGTTTATGTTTTTTTTATTAGTGTATGTTGTTGTATGTCGTTGTTGTTATTGGTGGTGGTGTTGTTGGTGTTGTTGTTGTTGTTTATAAATGTAGATAAATGTTTGTTGACATAATTTTCATATTATTTATTTCAGTTTCACATGTTTTGTTGTTGCTTGTTGTTGCATGTTGTTGTTGTTATTATTGTTGGTGATGATAAATGTTTATTGACATGATTTTCATATTATTTATTTCGGTTTTACATGTTTTGTTGTTGCTTGTTGTTGTTGACAAATATTTTTCCATATTTGCTCTCATACGCATATGTTGTTGTTATGTTCATGTTATTGTTATGTATGTTGATAATTTTCTGTTGGATTACAATGTCCTGCTATTTTATGTTAGTTATATTGATGTTATTATTATTTATGTTAATAAATGTATGTATGTTGTTGATAAATATTGTTGTATGTTGTTGATGTTGTTTTGTTTCAAAATCTGCTTATGTTTCAATAGCTTGCTTCATAAATATTGTTGTATGTTGTTGATGTTGTTGTTGATAAATGTTATTGTATCTTGTTGATGTTGTTGTTGATGTTGTTTTGTTTCAAAATCTTCTTATGTTGATGTATTATTGTTTATGTTTCAATAATTTGTTTCATAATGTTTTAACTTTATGTTTGTTTTGACTTGTAGGTATGGATGCTTGTTTTAATAACGAGGATGGAGTTAAAGTGAGCGTTGTAAACTTGTGTGAAAGACCCAGAATGAAATTCATTCAAAATTAATACAACTTTGCAGTTCTCACTTTAGCTTCATCCTCCTTTCATCCTGGATACCATTATGGGAGACATGTATGTTTCTGAAACATTCTATGAGTTGATATGTTGTTATTCTTACTAATAAAAGTGTTATGTTGTATGTAGTTTATGCTATGTGTTGATGATTTTGTTCTTTTTAATAAGAGTTGTTTGTTGTATCTTGTATGTTGTTTAAGGTTTGTTGTTGATGAATGTTGTTGTTAATGTTTGTTTAAAAGACGAGTTTATTATATCTTATGTGGTTTGACTGTTTTTCCAATCCCTTATCGAATATATAAAATTTCAAATTGCATTAGGAAATTATAGTATGATAGATAAAGTTATTTTAGAAAACAAATACACGTTTAATTCTACACAAGAATTCTTCAGTCCGTTATATGTATTTTGTTCTTTAACAGTTAGAATTTTATTTAATGATTGTAGTTCTTCAACCTCCCATTTCTCCACCTCTAGTTTTGTTTTCAAAGTAAATAATATTTTGAAAAATGAACTAGAGGTGAAGGAAGGGAGGGGGGGGGGGGGGGGGGGGGGGGGGGTTGAAAAATTAGGAGCATTAAATAAAATTCTAACTATTAAAGAGCAAAATGCGGATAAGGAGTTGAAGAACTTTTGTCTAGCATTGAACGTGAACTTGTTCTTCTAATATAACTTAATTTATCATATTATAATGTTCTAAATCAGATTGAAAGGTTATATATTTATTGAGCATTGGCGAAATAAACATTTCACATAATTTATAATAAACTCAGTGTATATATCACAACGGTTGTTTATACCAACCGTTGTTAAATGTTATGCGTTAAAAATATCACAACGGTTGTTTAAAGTAATTGTTGTGATAGGTAGTGCGCTACATAGCTTGTAATCACAGTCGCACGACCGTAGTGGAAAACATCATACATTCAATCACCCCTTACTTCACAACGAATATTGATAATTGATAATATAAATGACCCACACACAATATTTTCCATCTAAATTCTAACACATATTTATATTTATGAATATTATATTTCTTAAATGTTTTTTCATGCTAACACATTTTTATATTTATGAATACTATAAAATAAATTATATTTAATTAGAAAAATTAATCAATAATAAAATGTTATAGTTGACAACAAACCGCAATAGAAAATAGTTTGAGGTTAAAGAAAAACTATATAAAAATTGACAAAATAGAAATTAAATATGTCTAAGGCAAAAAAAAAATCATGTTACTTATTCGAGTATATATGCACAATAATGGTAATAAGAATATACTATCTCTAACATAAAATATAAGCACACGTTCAATGCAAAATGTTAGGTCAAAGGTTACTTTAAGACTGCGAGTTTCCTTTATCACTAGTATAAAATGACTAGCCATACGGCACATGTTTTCACAATCCTTCTCTTCTTCTAAAAATGACACAAAAAACAACCTCAAACTCCTCAGAAACAGCTACAACCTCAAATTCCTCGACCTCTTCTTCTTCATCACCCTCACCACATTCAACCTACCATGGCGTAAGAAAACGAGAGTGGGGAAAATGGGTTTCAGAAATTCGAGAGCCTCGCAAAAAATCAAGAATCTGGCTCGGAACATTCTCAACACCAGAAGCTGCAGCTAGAGCACACGACGTAGCAGCTTTAACCATCAAAGGCAAAACCGCAATCCTCAATTTTCCTCATATTTCCAACATGCTTCCTAGACCTGCCACATCAGCGCCACGTGACATTCAAGCTGCGGCAACAGCAGCGGCTGCTATGGTTGACTTCGATGAACCTGTCGTGCATGTGACTCATCAATGTTGTTCTGAAGAATCTGAACAAGAAGAAGATGAACTTGGTCAAATTGTTGAACTTCCTAAAATTAATGAAGAATGTGAAGATGATCACTCAGCTGCTGCTGAGTTTGTATTGTTTGACTGGGCTGATAGTGATTGGTTTTATCATCAAACTCCGACAAATGGGTTTGAAGGAATTGAATTCTATGCCACTTTTTCGGATGATTTTTTTGTACCTATTTGGGATTGAAGTCATGGGTGAAGTTGTTTTCAATTTTTGCCAAATTTTCTAATTTTAGAAACATTTGGAGTTTTTAGATTTTCTTCTCATCATGTTCAGTCATGGGTCACTCTCTATTCTCTAAAGTATATATTCCCTACATTATTTAATTTAAAATTTTACTTTCATCTATTAACTAATAAACATTACTATTTAATCCCTGTCAACCTAATTATTATTCTTAAATTTTTTAAAAAAAAACTTTAAACTATAACAGTCTAGTTGGTATAATGTAATTTGATAAGAATTTTTTGTTTATTTTAAAGTTACTATTATTTGAGAAACAACAGAAGGAACTAACCTCAAACCCTAAATTCCTAGAAACACAAAAAGCAAAAGAATATTCATCTCCATTTTTTGTCTTTTATGTGCTTTGACAGTTAAAAATAAGTAATTTTTTTTTGTCTATTTGAGTTTAAAGATGAGATCGTTTTGTCTTTCCCTCTCATATTTACCGTTTGCTCTTTTTTATTTATTAGAATAGATACACATGTTTCTTTCGCTAGAAAATAGTTTATTATTTATTTATTTTTGTTGAATTTTTGTATAAAAATCTCCAACAAAAATAACTTGTAAAGATTTGTGTCAGTGAGAAGTTGAAAAAACAACTTCGAACAGTTTATACTATGCATTGTTATAGATTCTAGAAACAAATTGTATATTAAATTTTGTCCAATAAATAGTGATTGAAGAATTGCTTTACTAAGCTAAGAAATATGATAGTGCTCAGTTTTTAAGGACTGAGCAAACCTCCTCAAGCAGGTATAAAGAGAGAGAAGAGAATTTTCTTAACAGAATTTCATTTCATAATCTGCTCCAAGAGCAATTACAGCATATAAGGAAATGCAATAGAGAATCTAGTGAGAGATATTACAGCTAAGCAAATCCTAACAAACTTGGCTGAGTCACAGCCTTCTAGAAACATACTAGGAATAAGGGAATAAAATGCAACTAGGAAAATATAGTATTCATTAATAAAGTAAGTGGTCATTGTACTTAGAAGGAATCCTCTTAGTACGATTGGGCCTAACTTCAGCAGTGTTGGGCTGCAAAACAGTGGGCTGCTCATTACTAATTCCACCACTAGGAGTTGTATCTGTATCAATACCCATCCCTTCAAATTCAACCTTGTCCTCAAGGTTGTAAACTTCTTGCATCGTCTGCCAAGCTTCCCATGATGCCTCCTCTGGTGCTAAACCAGTCCATTGCACCAGAACTTGTTGTTGAGGGCTGCCATCAACTATAACGATCCGCTTATCCAATATAACCAGAGGAGTGAGTATAGGATTATTCCCCAAAGAATCAGCAGGAAGCTGTCCACTCTCAGCAGGTGGTGGACCAACATGAGGTTTCAAAAGCGAACAATGGAAAACATCGTGAATCTTTGAATATGAAGGGAGCTCTAATTTATAAGCTACGGGTCCAATGCGAGCGAGCACACGAAAGGGACCATAATACCTCTTATGCAGCTTATTGTATTTGATACCTGAAAGAGAGACCTGTCGATATGGCTGCAGTTTGACATATACCCAGGAATCAACCTCATAAGCAACATCTCTACGTTTACCATCAGCAATGGACTTCATGGTAGATTGAGCTTTAGTCAAATTCTTCTTAAGAAGGTCTAGGATAGCGTCACGTGAGCTCAACAACTCGTCAGAAGCAGCCAAATCAGACGTGCCAGCCACGTAAGAGGGAATAGAGGGGGGTGGCTTACCATAAACCGTCTCATATGGTGTCAGACCAGCAGCGGAATGGAAGGAGGTGTTATAGTGCAGTTCTGCCCAAGGAAGGAATCTATGCCAAAGAGAGGGTTTGTGGTGAACAAATGCCCTCAAATATTGCTCAATTGTGCGATTAGTAACCTCCGTTTGGCCATCCGTTTGAGGATGGTAAGATGAACTCATGCGAAGGAGAGTGCCACTGAACTTAAACACCTCAGTCCAAAATTTGCTAATAAACACCGGATCTCTATCCGAAACAATGCTCCTAGGCAACCCATGTAATTTGCAAACAATATTGACAAATAAATCAGCCACCTTATATGCAGTGAAATTAGAAGGCAATGCTCCTAAGTGCACATACTTGGAGAAACGATCCACCACAACAAGCAGAACTGTAAACCCATTAGAAGCAGGTAACCCGGTGACAAAGTCAAGGGAAATGTCTTCCCAAATACGTACCGGAATGGGCAGTGGCTGGAGTAGCCCCCCTGGTTTACTTGTCACATATTTAGTCTGTTGACAAGTGGCACATTCACGCACAAACTGTTTGATGTCTTGGCGCATTGCAGGCCAGCAAAAATTAGCGGAAAGGCGCTTGAGAGTCTTGACAACCCCTGCATGGCCTCCAATAGGAGTTTCATGGAATTCCTTAAGCAGCAGGGCCTTGAAACGAGACGTAGAAGGGATCCAAATGCGCCCTTTGTGCAACAATAACCCATTAGAAACAGTGTAATCTGGAGCAAGAGAGGGATCAACAGCAACTTGCTGACACTTAGTCTGATAGTCAACATCCGAACTCAATTCTTTTCGCAAATCATCGATGAACAAGAACTGAGGGGTGGAGAGCACATTCAACTCAGCAACATGGGGTTCTTGACAGCGAGACAGGGCATCCGCAACAGTTTTCGTCTTCCCGGGCTTGTACTGAATGTCATAATGGTACCCCAACAATTTAGATAAATAAAATTGTTGTTCTGGGGTTTGTATCACTTGAGTAAGCAACTCCTTCAAGCTACGGTGATCATTTTGGATTATAAAGTAATGACCAAGCAAGTATTGACGCCATCTTTTCACGGCACAAGTAATGGCATGAAGCTCTCGGATATAAGTTGAAGCTTTAGAGAGACGAGGACAAAACAACTTACTAAAATAGGCGATAGGGTGTTCATTTTGTAACAAAACAGCCCCCATAGCATACCCAGAAGCATCCGTTTGCACTGTAAAAGGCAATGAGAAATCCGGCAACACAAGAACCGGTGCTGTGGCCAAAGCAACCTTCAACTTATCAAAAGCCTGCTGAGCAAGATCAGACCACTCAAAGGAATTCTTCTTAAGTAATGAAGTTAGTGGGTGAGCCAAAGTAGCATACCCCTGCACAAACTTCCGATAGAAACCAGACAAGCCAAGAAATCCACGCAAACTCTTCACTGATTTAGGAGTTGGCCAATCTACCACTCCCTGTATCTTAAGTGGGTCCGGTGCCACCGTGCCCTCAGAAACAATATGGCCCAAGTAAGCAATCTGACTTTGACAAAATGAACATTTTGTGGGTTTCAAGTGAAATTTGTGATTAGCCAAGATAGTAAAGACCTGCGTCAGATGATCCAAATGTGTATCAAGTGAAGAGCTGAAGACCAGGATGTCATCAAAGAAGACGATGACAAATTTACGCAGCAACTCACGAAATATGTCGTTCATCGTAGCCTGGAAGGTTGCCGGAGCGTTACACAAGCCAAACGGCATAACACGATACTCATAATGGCCGTCGTGAGTGCGGAAGGCGGTCTTAGGAACGTCGCCCGGAGCCAAGCGTATCTGATGGAAACCAGAAGTAAGGTCTAACTTGGAAAATACCCTGGCCCCACCCAATTCATCCAATAACTCGTCGATGGTTGGCAAGGGAAAGCGATCCGGGACTGTAATTGCATTCAGGGCACGGTAATCGACGCACATACGCCAAGAACCATCTTTCTTTTTAAGCAGAAGCACTGGAGATGAGAAGGGGCTTGTGCTAGGTTGTATCCACCCTGTCTTCAAAAACTTGGCCACTTGGGATTCAATTTCTAGGTTTTGGGAATGGGGGTAACGGTAGGGTCGGACGTTTACTGGTGTGGATTGAGGTAAGAGGGGGATAGTGTGGTCAGTGGGACGATATGGGGGGAGGGTGGAGGGTTCAGTGAATAGGTGGGAGTGTTTAGAGAGGAGGGAGATGAAATTTGGGTCAAGGTGGTCTGTATCGGGTAAGGAAGGTGAGTGAGTGGGTGTGGGTTGAGTAGGTGTATCATATGGACTGGTGATATGAAGGGAGAATAATTGGGCTTCTGGGTCAAGTCTCGTAAGCCTTTGGAAGTGATGTAAGCCTACAGTAGGAGTGGGTGAATCTCCTTTTAACTCGACACAAGTATTGTTGTGAAAAAAAGTCATACTAAGGGAATTATAATTCATTAAAACTGGGCCTAACCTTTTCAACCATTGGGCTCCCAGCACTACATCAGCACCCCGCAAACCCAAAACAAATAGGTCCATGGAGAATGAGTGGCCTTGCATTACTATTGACACCCCCTGGCAAATATGAGAACACAACAGCTCTTGGCCACTACCCACCAAAACCCGGAATGGATCAATTGGGCTCAACTTCAGGCCTAAAGCTGCAGCAATAGTCTCTTTAATGAAATTATGGGTACTACCCCCATCAACAAGAACATCCACCGGTTCCAAAGAGATCCGACCCGAAAGTCGAAAAGTGTCAGCAGCTTGGTCGCCAGAAAGAGCGTGCAAGCTCAATTGTGCGGCGTGAATCGAGGTGTCCTCCAGCGTGACGCCGCCGTCAACCAATTCAGCCGCCGCAGCTTCTAAATCACCTATCACAGAAGAAAAATCATCATCATTAGCTACCATCAAAAAAATACGGGCACCACATTTGTGCTGCTTAGACCAAGGTTGGTCACAATTGAAACATAACCCTCTGCTACGTCTAATCATCCAATTCTGCCCCAGAAAGATGCCTAAATCGAGGCTTAGCAGGTGGGGTAGGGAGTAAGCCTTGCGAAGACGTCGCCGTGGAGGGAGGGTCGGAATTAGGTTTTGGTGAAGGACGAGAACCAAACGTAGAATGCCACGGTGGTGGTGATGGCCGTGGACGAGAAGAACGAGCAATGTCCTGGAATTTATCCTCCTGTAATCGTGCGAGACCGGCGGCCTGAGAAATAGTCGTTGGTTGTTGAGCCAACACTTCACGGCGGACCTCAATCTTCAACCCAGAAATGAAACAACTGAGTAAATCAGCCTCAGATAAACCCTCAAGACGGTTAGCAAGAGCTTCGAACTCAGTGAGATACGCCGTCACTGACGACGATTGGGTGAGCTTGAACAGTTTGCCACGAGGATCATCAAACGCCGTTGGAGCGAAACGAATCTCCAATTTCTTCAGAAATTGATCCCACGACGCGATCTGGCGATTCCGGTACATCCACTGGTACCACGCCAACGCCGGACCATCAAGGTAAAAGGATGCAATGGTGATGCGTTCCTCATCTGGAGTTTGATGGTAGGTGAAAAACTGAGAAATCTTAAAAATCCAGCCATGTGTATCAGTACCATCAAAGCGAGGGACATCGAGTTTGAGACGAGGACGGTGTTGCGAATCGGCGCTGGAACGAGAACCACCGGAAGGAGCGGTGTCGTCGAAGCGTTTACGCATAGCATCAAGCTGAGTGGTGAGTGTGGCAACTTGACGAGTGAGATCAGCGACGGGATCTGGTGGTGGAGTCATGGAAGAAGGATGAATTCAACACAATGAAAGCACCAAATGATAGTGCTCAGTTTTTAAGGACTGAGCAAACCTCCTCAAGCAGGTATAAAGAGAGAGAAGAGAGTTTTCTTAACAGAATTTCATTTCATAATCTGCTCCAAGAGCAATTACAGCATATAAGGAAATGCAATAGAGAATCTAGTGAGAGATATTACAGCTAAGCAAATCCTAACAAACTTGGCTGAGTCACAGCCTTCTAGAAACATACTAGGAATAAGGGAATAAAATGCAACTAGGAAAATATAGTATTCATTAATAAAGCAAGTGGTCATTGTACTTAGAAGGAATCCTCTTAGTACGATTGGGCCTAACTTCAGCAGTGTTGGGCTGCAAAACAGTGGGCTGCTCATTACTAATTCCACCACTAGGAGTTGTATCTGTATCAAAATATGTTACTCTAAGAGTTAATTTGGTGGTACTTAATATAAGGTAAAGAAAGTTAGTTAAAAAGTGAGAGTATCAATCAATTTCAGTTTAGAAAAAATAGGAACAAGATAAGGAACAATGTAGTCTAATATGTGTTTTAGACCCCCCATTCGAGGACTTTGAGGAAGGTTTTAGACCCACCATTTCGAGAACTTTGAGGAAGGACATATAATAGATGATGATGAAGATGATGGTACTTTTTTTATAATAGGTATAAGAAAGTTTTTGTAGATGAGGATTTTTCAACGGGACTTCTCAGCATATTATATTTGGAGAGATGATTAAAACTTTGAATAAAACATTCAGGTGAAAATATCTAAAGTTTGTCTTCAAAAGTAAATGTTTGTTGATTCACTATTTTGAGGTTTGTCACATCATCACAAAAATGAAATGGTTTTTGAGAGACTAAAATATAACGCTTAAGCGATCAAAATAAAATCTAAAATAAAATTAAAAGACTTTGAAATAAATTAATCAATTTTTTAAAATATAATATTAATTATTTTATTTTAATTTTGTTCATAATTATTATTGTCAATGTTACTTTCATATTATGTATTTAAGATTATATTTGTGGTAAGTATAATAGAGGACCTTATGCTTGTGATAAGATACACAAGAGAATTTTCTAAAGTGCCGTATGGACATCATCACAAATATATAATTACTACCACGTAGGTATGAAGTCTAGACACTTTTCACCCTTCTTTTCTTCAGATTCAATTTTTAACTATGTTTTGGATATAAAATTTTATTAGGTAGTTTTATCGATGCATTATTCATAACTACTAAATGAAAAAATATGGAGGTTATATTATGGTAGATTCAAGTGGTAACTATCAAGAGAATTTTTTATAAAAATAATCCATTTTTTCAAGGAAATTCCCAAAATACCTCTGGTTTCAAAAAAAATCTCAAACTACCCCACTTTTAGGAGGAGACGCCAATTCAATTGGCGACTCCTCTTAAAAATTGAATGCAGGCACCAATTGGATTGGCTAGGGCAGGTGCCCTAGCCAATTGGATGATCGCCCTTGTGTATAAGTTGATAGGAGGCGCCAATTGGATTGGCGCCTCAATGTAAAATGCATTTTTTTGTTATAAATAGATGCGTTGTGTGAGTCATTATTCTACATCTCATTTAATCATTTGACAATCATGTTTGGTGTTCGTCACCGATACGGAAAGATGATTTATGCGAGAGACAAACCTCAGATGCTGATGCTGTTCTGGAACATCACTACGTTCGATCAACTGAAGAGGGAGCTGGTTCGTTGGTTAGATGGGAAAATACCACAAGGAGAAAAAATTAGAAGTATTGAGAGACTTGACAGTATCTTTGGTTGGATGCGAATGAAGACTGATAATGATGTTAGGAAAATGATATTCGGTCGAGATGACATCAATTTGATTGTTGTAATCAGTTAAAAATATTTTTATTTCAGATAGCTTATTTTGTACTGATGTTTGTTGTGAACCTCGTTGTAACAAAAAGTTAATGATATATAATGATTGAAGGTTACAGAAATACAATGTTACAAAAAGCTTAAGACCCAGATGATGCTCCTCGATTGGGACAATTGTTCTTGTTGTGTCCTGGTTGACGACAGATACTACATAATCTTATCAATTTATCTGTGAAATCCATTTTTGTCCTGATACGTGTGCTGTTTGGCCTTCCTTTTTTCTTTCTACGCATCTCGTCGTTGTGCCAAACTATATCACCTTTATATGGAGGTCAGTATTCCTCCATTGGTAGTACCGAGAAGCTTTGATTATATACATTCATGACGGTGACGGCCTTGTACACATCGGATAAATGACTCTAAGCGTCTTGACGAGTATAAGCGCATGCTGCAATAACATGGGAGCAAGGAATGCGAAAGGCCTGGAATTTTCCACAATCGCTACAACTTCTGTTTAGTCTAACATCATAGGCTAAATTTGGTGTCCCCTCGTTGTGGTCCATTGTTTCCTGGACGCTGAAATTTTTCCTATGACGGTCAAAGACTGTTACAGCGTGTGTGCTAGCTTTGATGCTCTCCTTTTTCATGACCTTCATGCAACACTCACAGAATACTTACTCGGACATTAACACCGCACTCCATCTTTCACCTCTGGTTGCGAACGTAGAAGTCAACCTATAATAGGTCGATCTTAACAAGTCGGTTATCGGCAGATTTCAAATTCCTTTGAATACCCCGTTCATGCATTGCACAAGGTTTGTTGTCATGTGGCCCCATCAACAACCTTTGTCAAATGCCTTTGTCCACTGCTCTACTGGTATGTTATTTAGCCATCTCTCTGCGTCTTCATTAGACAGTCTAATTTCATCACGATAATATTGAAATGACGGCTGAGTTAGAGCACACCCAGCATTCACCACCTTCTTGCGAAGATTCTTATCTTTTATAGCACGCATGAAGTTTTGTGCAATGTGTTTGATGCAATAGACATGGGTAGAAGGAGGATCATGTCATCCGTTGTCATGGTTGCTGTAGGCACTCTCAATGGCAACATGTCTATCAGAAATCAAAGAGAGATTGGCTTGTGGAGCCACATGCGTTCTGAGATGTCGAAGAAAGAAACCCCATCCACCATCCGTTTCACCTTCAACCAGAGCAAAGGCAATGGGAAAGACATTGTTGTTGCCGTCTTGTGCAACCACCATAAGCAAAGTACCCTTGTATTTGCTGTATAACCAAGTGCCATCAATTTGAATAATAGGTTTGTAGAATGCGAAATCTTTGATGCATGGGTCAAACGCCCAAAAGAGACGGTGAAAGATTCTATTATCTGTAACACAGGTTCCGTCTGGCATCATCGTCGGCAATGTCTCCATAATTGCCACAGTTCCTGAGACATATGTTTTTAGTGCCCATAAAAACCGTGGCAATTCTTTGTATGAATCCTCCCAGTTGCTGAATACCTGTTCAACAGCCTTTTTCCTCGCAATCTAGGCTTTCTTGTAAGATGGAGTATAATTATACTCACCTTCGCTGATGGGTCTTTATTAACCAACGGCAGAATGTCTTGACATATCAATGCAACGCTTAGTTTACGGTGATCTTGTTCAATGTTAGTTGCAATCCAACTGTGAGGTGGGTCTACTGAAGCGATCTCCCAAGAGTCGTTTTTCTTTTTGTAAGACACAGTCAACCGAAACTTACAAAGGATGTTATGACATTTGATAACATACCTTCTTGAATCAGTGCATTTCACTGTAAAATCAGCAGAGTTTTTCATGTGGAATTTTTTGATAACTCGCAAACATTCTTCTTTGGTACGAAACATGTCTCCCATCTTTAATTCGCCTTCTGATCGTGGATACGGGTTATAGAAAACATTGTTGGATATATCATTGTCGTGCAGATCCAAATTTGTCATATGTTGAAGCGGATTGTAGACATGACTAGGAGGTATTGGTGGTGGTTAATCATCATCTTCAATGTCGTTGTTTAGCATCTGATCAACCTGTATCTCGGTCTCCTCTTCTTCATCATCAACGGCGTCTAGTTCTGCTTCTGCTTCTGGGTTGACGTCATCTGACCATTATGGATCAAATTCACCAGATTCATCCTGACTGGTTATTTGAGACTGCTACAGTTGCAGCCTGAATGTTCATGACTAACAAACATGTATTCAACATCTTCATCGTCTCGTAGCTTAAGCGGGAAAAACTTGCATTGACTATTCTAAAAAAATATTGGATTTTGATAGTGATCTTTGACACAATACCCGATCCTATACATGATTGTATTCTTTTTTTCAAATGCAAGAAGGTTGCATTTCTCTTGATCGTGAGTCTAATGGTATCAGTGTTTCGAAAACAAAAACCATATAACTCAGACTCGTATGTTTCACTGTTTCAGTGAACATTGACACTGTATTTTGGTGAATACGACATTGTGCAGATGAAAACTATTTTCTTGCTGCAGATGAATATGAGTGAAGTGTCTTGGATGTTGATAGTAAGACACTTAAATAAGGGAGTGAAGTGTCTCACATGCTAGCTAGTTTGAAATGACGTGTCGCACATGCAAGCTAGTCCGAAATGATGTGTCAACCATGCAAGCTACTAAGAAGTGACATGTTCAGCATGCAAGAGAGAGGACAACCAAGAAATCAGACCTAGATCTTGCATGCATGTCCCTATGGAGGCGCCAATTTGAATGGCGACACCATGTACAAGTTGTACATGGGCGCCAATTTAAGTGGAGACACCATGCAAGCACAACTTTTCATGCTCCCATTCACTTGCCTATAAATACATCCACTCCATCAACACTTCTTCCACACCATCACTCTCACTACTTCCTCTACAATACTTATTCTACAATTTCATCTGCAACAACTTCTTCTAGTTTCATCTACACCAACCCCCCGACAAAATGTCTATCCTCACAATGGGCGAATCACATAGAGAAATGGTTGCAAACATCGCAACATATGTAAGTTTTTTCTTTTGTTAACTTTTTTTCTTTCATTTGCAACAACTTCTTGTAGTTTCATCTTCACCAACGCCCTTTTATTTTAACATACCAACTTAGTCAACTTTTTTGTTCTTTCTTTTATAGGATGTATCAACAAGGTTCCGGACTCGGGTCCACGAATATGTCCATATGGACCCGATGATTCAACCTTATGTTGAACTCACCGGTTTTTGTCATATAAGCAAGATTTTGTCTTGGTTTGTAGATAACAAATTCATTCTAGCTTTATCCGGAAAACAGCATAATATAACATCTAGTTTTTATTATTCGAGCATCTTCGGTAGAATGCTCATCTACCGAAGATGCTCGAATAATAAAAACTAGATGTTATATTATGCTGTTAATTGGTTCGTTTTTATTTCTCGAAGGTAGTGGTTCTATCATGCATATTATGTATTTACCTTTACTTAGACATATAGATAGAGTAGGAAGTTACAGTTGGGGATCTGCTTGTCTAGCTTATCTCTATAGCTCTTTGTGCAAAAACTCACACAAAGACACATATACATTTTCTGGATGTGCTATTTTGCTACAAGCATGGGGTTGGTCAAGACTATCGTCCCTAGCACCCGTCAACAACAACCCTTTCACATTTCCGTATGCACAAAAGTAAGTTGTTTAAATTGCTATATCTTTACTTACTTCTTTAAAGATTATCATCTCTAACTAATATTTTTACCTTTTTGGTGTAGATGGTCTGCACGTGGTATGAGTTACAATAGATGTCCAAGACACTGTACTACTCAGTATCGCAATCTGTTGGATCACCTTCGACCGACAGACGTAAGGATAATAACTTAATTATTTCGTTATAATTTTTTAACTTCTTCTACATAGATTATAATCCTATCTTCTTTCACATTTCAGTTCATTTGGCGTCCATACCTTAATTTGGATCATGACCATGAGGTCAACGCCGAAGACGCGGCCGTATGGACTGCATGCACACCGATAATACGGTTCATAACTGTGGAGATGCACAACAGTGATCGTGTGAAGTTGCAGTTCGGTATGCCCCAAAACATCCCAGAACCCCCAGCTAGCCTAGGAGATTGACATCTACGCAAAGTTAACGAACAATGGAACTTCAATCCATGACAAAGCTTCGCAAGATCGGAGTGTCGCAAATGGAAGCACCGCCATGACCATGTGTTAACTGACGCAGTCATGCCAACTGAAGAAAAACCAAGTCGTACTTATATGGCTTTGTACATATCGGTTGGTGTTCAGTTCATCGCCGATGATATGTACCTGTACGACCCACGCCAGATGATTACACACCTGACACCTCAACATCAAACCTCCAACAACAATGTCAGACCGGATACACACAACCCCATGTCCGTCAAACGTTCCGTTCAACCAACACACAAACATACAACCAAAACATGCCATACAACCAACCCCAATACCAAGAGCATACCCCATACCACCACCAGCAAATTGACCATCAACCTGAGACCCAACATCGCTTCGCACCCACCCCATCACCCTACCAAAGTCGCCTTAGCCAGAACACCCAACGATCATTCAACACCAACCGCCCCTCCTCCTACCATAGCCAAGAAGCCCAAACCTCACAAAACCAAAACATCCAACAACCTTATCTCTACCAAACACCCCAACAACCTTTCCAACCTTTCCTCGACGCATCATTCACACCCATGTCTCCCTTCAACCGTCCCGGTCGCCCATCAATGAGTCAACCACAACCCAACTTCTCTGGCATGGGTCATGAACTCAGCTACGGCGGTACACCATCGATGCATACTGAAGACTATGCCGACTTGTCTGACTACCTCAACAGGCTTTCTCCTATAGTTGGTAGCGACGCTCTTGGCCCCTCAGATGCTCAAACACCGGTACTGAATCATCAACGTGGGTTAGGGCCACGAGTTAGGGTAGCTAGAGGATGTGGGACCGGAGGTCGGTTAGGTGATCCCGGTCATCACCATTAGGCTTTTTTGTGTAAACGGAAAATTTTATTAATATCAATTGGTCCTATTTCAAATTTATCTATCACGTATACCATTTACAAAAAAAAATGCATTTTACATTGAGGCGTCAATCCAATTGGCGTCTCCTATCAACTTATACACATGGGCGCCAATCCAATTGACGCCTCCATTCAAGCATTTAAGAGGAGTCGCCAATTGAATTGGCGTCTCCTCCTAAAAATGGGATAGTTTGAGATTTTTTTTGAAACCAGGGGTATTTTGAGAATTTCCATAAAAAAGTGGGTTATTTTTGTAAAAAAATCCTACCAAGAAGTTATTATCACACAATTTTGTTTTATTATTTATTAAAAAGTTAATTACGGATAACTTTGGAAAAAAATAAAGGCCAGTCCAAAACATTGTATCCCCTTTAATAAGTAAGTAAATATTTTGGTAACGCCTTCGTACGCGTATGCGCAAGATATATTGAGATAGATAAAAACATATCTATTAACAAAATTTAAAAAAATGGTTGAAATTGTTTTCAAAGAAAAAAATCAAAACGAGATATAATGCAACTATTCGGTTTACCGCTTAAAATAGTTCAATTTAAAAAACTTACTTGATAATGATTTACTTCAATTCTAAATTAAAATCAGGTTCATCAATCCACTGATTTATTTCGGTTTGTCTTTTTACAAAACCAAAACAAAATTTTCTTTATACTAAACCGAATCGTTATATTATATCTCCTTAAAATGACTTATCTATTAGTTGAGGTTGTAGCCGACGCTAAATTTTTTCAATTCAAAATTTTATCAATGTCAAAAATATTTTATTTCCTCCCACAATTTCTGTTTGCCTCCCTTTTTATTTATCTACTTATTAAATAGTAGTGTCGCCAAAGACCGACACTAACTAGTATAGTTTTGTTGCTGCAAAAAATATTTCATTTTCCCCCATTTTTGTTTGACTCCCTCTTTAAAAAAACAAAATAATAAAAACAAAAGAAAACAAAATAAAAATTCATTTTAGTAACAAAGAGATTCTTCTTTCTTCTGAGAATCCTAAATTTCTTCCTAAATTCCTTTGTTTCTTCAGAATCATTTCATGCAATTGTTTCTTCTTAAAAATACGATTCACGCAATCGTTTCAAAAGTCGCAATCGTTTCAGAAGCCTTAACGAAGAAACCTTCATTTCAATTGTTTGAGGTAATTTGGAATTGTTATTGTTATTTTGATTCCTCATCTTTCTTCTTCTCTAAATTTGAGTCCTTTAAATTAATATTTCTTTCAGTTTCTTAGCTCAACTCAGCTTTTGGATTACAATTCTCCTTTGCGAAAACCTTGTGTCACTGTGCACTGAACTTTGTTTCTATAAGGCACTATTTCTTCTTCAACTCTTCTCTTTTTTCATATTATTGATATTGGAATTTGTTTCTGTTTACTTTTGAAATGGATAATCATTTGTTTCTGTAACACGATAGCCACTCCAAATAGGATTCTAACCAATTAGTTTGGATTACATCTTATAACTTGTCATTGATTATGTTGAAACATGGTTCTACCAATTAGTTTTGAAATAGGGTTCTAACCAATATGTTGAAACTTGTTTTCGATCTCAAACAAACAAAAATAGGATAAAAATATTATGTTAATTTATTTCTTCCTCCATCTTATTCTCCATTTTATTGATTAATGATTTGAAAAGATTACCCAACAATACTTCACTCAACATAAAAACTATAACATTGAGATGACAATGAATAAGGTTTAGGTATGGTATTATAATACACATTCTTATATCCACATTTGAAATCAAATATAAATATATTAACAATAAAGGCTGAAAAGAGTGAAAAAATAAAACATAAAAATTATAAAGTAAAATAAATAAAAAGAAACTGAAAGTGAAGTTACCATAAAAGTGATTAAGAAAACATTTAAAAATAGTAAATTTGAATTGTAAAAATCCATCGTCAAGTATCTCATCCAAAATATCATTAAAACTTTTGTTAGAAAACAAAACAAAAATGATGAAATATAAGTTTGAATTAACCATCTATTAACATGGAGATGATCACAAATTTTATGTGTTTTGCTTCATGTAGTTTAATTGATTTTATCAGTAAAAAGCTTTTCCTTTAAAATATCAATTTGGATGTTATGATTGGATAGTGATATGCAGAGGATTTACGATGCATTTTCTTTTTATGTTTAATTTTTAAAGTGACAAAGGTAATTATAGGCTAAATTTGTTATAGATTTTACTCAAAAGAAGAACTTATATTCATTATATGATAGTAGTTGTCTTAAATATTAAAATTAAAATTCCACAATATTATCGAACCTAAATTCTTCAAAAATAATAAAAACATATTTGTTTTTGTGAGATATTTTAATAATGAAAAGAGATTCAATAAAAATATATACCCACTTTTCAATTTCTCTCATCTAGTATCATTACTCCCTCTCTTTTTTCCATTCTAAACCTGGATCTTATTATAGATGCAGTTATCATATATTTGATGTGTTGGAGGAAGTTATTTGATATGATGTTGGAAATTACATATTAGCAGGTAGTTAACTACAATACCAAAATGAGTAATTGTCTTTATCTATGTTATAGATAGATAAATAAATAATTAAAAAGATTTTCTGGCTAGGAACTGAGATACTGTCAATCAAACTCAATAAAATAATTTTTAAAAAGAACTAACAGTGAGATTGTCCCCTTTATTTTCTTCTGTGAAATTTTCAATGGAGACAATTCAAATCCCCATTTTTAATGATGTAAATCGACGTTATTAGCGCAGGGTCGTAGCAACGTTAAGAATTTGAAGTTAAAATGCATTTTTTCTTATAGTGTCAACAATTTGACCCATATGAGTTGCTAATGCATGATACTATGCATTGGAATATTCTATAATAAATTGGATGTTGTAGTCATCTTTTGGGTTATCATACCCATCATTTCATAGTTACCATCATCCATTGTTATTTTGGGGATTTTATTATGGTGTTAGTATTCGAATGCGGCATGAAATTATCTAGAGAGTTTTGTAGGAAACCACTTTGACTTGTCTCTATGTGATTAAAATACACTCATTCTCTATTCATACGAGGGACATGAACGTTTGTGGGTAGCGTAAGCGAGTTGTGGTGGAGGAACAAAACATCTTGGTAAGCAGTAAAGAGGCCAGTTATTTTGTGGTCTTTGAACATGAGGGGTTCATGTAAGACTACTTTGTATTTGAGGGATAACATGAATTGCAAGTAAACCAATGTTAGAAATTTTATCATTCTTAAGCATATCAAAATTTTCCTCATTCAAACTATCATTATTTTAGTTACCAACTTAATTGGGATTTCTTCTTCTAGAAAGAGACATTACAAAACTATTCTAAATTTTAGATTGTAAGTTAAGTAAACTTCAAAATAAACTATATTAAACTATATTAAACTATGTCTCATGGAGCATACCTTTGTTAACAGTAAAATATTTCACTTTCAACAATTGAATTTGACACATCAATATAAGATTCAAATTAGAACTTATTGGATTTTTAATTGATAAATTTATTTGTTAAGATCATTGTAACGTTTGAATTACTCACTCTAACTTGTCTTTCGAATAAACTATATGGATTGTGAGATGAAAAATAAATGTAAATGCATAAATAAAAATAAAAATGGATATATATATATATATATATATATATATATATATATATATATTATATATATATATATTTATTATATATTTTGAAGAAGCCAATTAGATTAAATACTTATTATTGCCGATATTTATTGAATCTTAGCCATTAAATTATTTAAATTTACTTTTTAGACCCTCATCATTTCAAAGCTTCCCAATAAGAAAAGAATGTTTCTTCATGGTGTGGAGAAAATACACGTGTTGTCTTTGTCAAATTAGTTGTTGTGATTTATGACCAATTTAAACATTAATCCTTGATTAGTAATAATGTTTCTAGTAAGATTTAAAAGTGCAATTGTCAATAATTATGTCCGTTGATACGTTTATGTCATCTTCCACCATCACCATCATCTAAATACTAATCTTTCATTGCCCTTCTTGTCCTCTTCCTCTCCGTAATTAATTTATGCCACATTCATTGACTACTTGACTTGGAATTATTATTACACGTTTATTTTATGGATTGTGTTGGTGAGTAAAAAGATTCTGACAGAAAGAAAAAGAAAGAATAAAGGAAAAAGAATTGTCAAAAGATTCAAAAGAATATCCCAATAAATAAATAAATTAGACAACACGTTTGAAGCGTTTGGGAGTAATACCGCTTTCGAATATTCTTCACATCATATTCGATACATGTCATTGCAGTGTTTTTCGTTTCTTCATGAGTGTACGTATAGGTATATCTCTATTTCTACATTAAGTATTGTTTTTGGAGAGAGAAATAATCTTTAAAATAACTTATTTAATTTTTTAGTTAATTATTCTTATTTTCTCCATAAATTCTCTCAAATTATTATGCATCACTATACAGTTTTTGTAGGATAAAATATCTATCGTGAAAAACGATGCCAAAATAATAAAGTATAATCGATTCTTTAATAATAAAAAAATCCATGATGATAGAGAAAAGGAAAATAAGAAGAATACAATAAAATTTGTTATAAACTGTTATTCTTTACTTTCTCTTGTGAACAAGATTACAACTGTTACAAAGTAGCACATAACCTCTCTCGCCCTAATTAGGATTTGTGTTATACAATAATGAAACACTAGTGTGCAATTTATAAGAAAACTAACACACTAAACTAATGTACTTTTACACACATACCCATTACACAAACTAACTTAGAGAACCAACTAACTTAAACAATTGAGCATAACAAACATATGTCAAATTCGACATACTAACAATTCTAGCATATTTCGACTCCAACATGTGAATAGACTTCGACGACATGCTAATGATCATGTTGGATTGTCGAACCAAGAAGCTATCATTCGACCATATACTAGAGTTCGAGCCAATGTCTCACAAATCTCCACATTGGAACAAACTTTATAATAACAAGGGAACAAACTAGCTTTCTTCATGCAGTTTTATCAACTGCATACAGTGGAAAAACTCGCAACATGGTAATGTCTTGGTGATCATATCAGCAGAATTGTGATATGTTAAAACCTTCAGCACTTGGACTTCTCCTTTCTCGATTATCCCTCTGAAGAAATGCAACCTCACATCGATGTGCTTGGTTTTATCATGATGGACTGAATTATTCGACAGATGTATAGCCTTTTGACTATCACATTTAACAGTGATAACTCGACCTTGAAGTTTTCGCTCTTTAAGAAAACCTTCAAGAAACAATGCTTATTTCACAGCTTAAGTGAGGGCGATATATTCCGTTTCAGTGATTGATAAGGTAACAACCTTCTGAAGTTTTGTTTCCTAACTGATTGTTGTGCCAAACATAGTGAACACGTATCCAGAAATAGGTTTTTTGGAATCCATACAACCTGCATAATCAGAGTCGATACCCTTCAGGTTGCCTCATCAGGATTGTTTCATCTAGATCTTCATACGAGAAAGCAATCTTCACATCCATTTGTTCGAGTTCTGGGTCGAATTGTGCCACCATGGTAACTAACATTCGAAGGGACTTGTGCTTCACAACACAAGAGAATACATCATTGAAGTCGACACCTTCTTTCTGAGTGAAACCCCTTATGACCAATCTTGCCTTGTATCTCTTCGACGTCACTCATTTGATTCCTTCCTTAACTTTGAAAATTCACTTACAACTGACTAACCTGGCTCCAGCAGGTTTCTTGTTCAGTTCCCAAGTGTGGTTATCATGAAGAGACTTCATCTCATCATCCATGGCCTTCAATCACCCAGTCTTATTTTGAAGGACATATGTTCGTTAGATATGTTGTTTTGCAAAATAACCTTTTCCCAAAACACCTTCTTTAACCCAACACTAGTCAATATGCATCCAACTCTTTCCAAAATGGTTCGATTAAACCTTTCATCCAAACCATTTTGTTAGGGAGTACAGGCAGTAGTTATGTGCCTTGCAATACCAGTGGCTACACAAAAATTATCGAACGCCTCATTGCAAAATTCAAGGCCATTGTCGATTCTTAACCTCTTGACCTTTCTACTAGTTGCATTTTCGACCAGAGTCTTCCAACTTTTGAAGTTCTCAAAAGTTTCATCCTTAGTCTTCTGGATGAATACCCATAACTTTCTGGAATAATCATCAACCACGGATAGAAAATACCTTGCTTCTGAATGTGATGGGCACCTTGCAGGCCTCCAAAGATCAACATGGATATAATCAAGGGATCCATGTTTTCTTTGTTTGCCTTTATTGAACTTCACTCTGCAATATTTTCCAAGTACACAGGGTTCACAAATACTTCAACTCTTTCTGATCGAACAAATACTTCAAACTCTTGTGATCACTAAACACATAGAATCTCGACCCAAACAAATAATGTCTCCAAATCTTCAAAACAAACACAACAACAACTAATTCCAAATCATGAGTCGGATGATTCCTCTCATGCACTTTGAGTTGCCTTGAAGCATAAGCTACAACTTGTTGATTCTTCATTAACACACTTCCGAAACCCATCAAAGAAGCATCACAATACACAACAAATGGTTCTGATGGATTCGGTAAAATCAAAACAGGAGCAGTAGTCAATCTCCTCTTCAACTCTTGAAAACTAGATTCACACTATGTAGTCCAAATGAAAGCTTGAACTTTTCTAGTCAACTTCATTAACGGTAAAGATAACTTAGAAAAGCCTTCAATAAACTTTTGATGATAACTTGCCAAACCAAGAAAACTATGAAACTCAGACAGAGATTTCGGCGCTTCCCATTGAGATATAGCCTCAATCTTAGAAGGATCAACCGAAATAACACCATTAGAGATCACATAGGCAAGGAAACTCACTTCCTTCAACCAAAACTCACACTTCAAAAGTTTAGCAAACAATTGCTTCTCTTTTAATACAGATAAAACAATCCTCAAATGCTCAGCATGATCCTCTTCACTCTTCGAATAGATCAAAATATCATTGATAAACAAAACAACAAACTTATTGAGATATTTATGAAAAATCCGATTCATGTACTCCATAAATACACCCGGTGCATTCGTCACACCGAAAGGCATCACCAAATACTCATAGTGTCCATACCTTGTTCTAAAAGCAGTCTTCTGAATATCTTCAGCTTTCACACGGATCTGATGATACCCAGACCTCAAATCAATCTTGCTAAACACACAAGCACCAACCAAGTGATCCATCAAATCATTAATCCTCGGAAGCGGATACTTATTCTTGATAATAACCTTATTCAGTTGTCTGTAATCCACACACAACCTCATAGTACCTTCTTTCTTCTTAACTAACAAGACAGGTACACCCCACGGTGACACACTCGGATGAATAAACCTCTTATCAAGCAAATCCTCTAGTTGGGTCTTCAACTCTTTCAACTCAGATGGTGATATCCGATACGGAGCCATCGATACCGGACTAGTACCAGGAATCAAATCAATCGTGAACTCAACTTCACATTCAGGCAGCAAATCGCTAACCTCATCAGGAAACACTTCAGGAAAATCACGAACAACTGGAAATTCACCCATTATTCCATTTTCACTAAGCTTCAAACTTTCCACCAACATAAACACTTCAACACCATCTCACACAGATTCATTCACTTGTTGAGTAGACAAGAATAAATCACCTTCCTTCTCTGGCTCAAGAAAAAGAACAGATTTCGCAAAATAATTGATATAGACATGGTTGGCCCTCAACCAGTCAATTCCCAAAATAACATCAAGTTGACTCAATGGAAGACACACTAAATCAACTTCAAAATCTTTATCACAAATATTCAACGTACATTTCAAACAAACAGATGAAGTAGTCGTTGAACCCATAGCCGGAGTATCAATAACCATGCTTCCACGCATAATAGATAATTCAAGATTCAATCTCTTAGCATAATCCAAAGAAATAAAAGAATGCGTCGCATCGGTATCAATAATAGCAATCAAAGGCATATTATTAATAAAACACGTACCTCGAATCAATCTCTCCTCAGCAGAAGTATCAGCACCGGACAATGCAAACACTTTCCCTTTGGCTTGCTCCTTCTTCGGCTTGTTGCACTTGGTACTAATGTGCCCTTGCCCACCAAAGTTATAGCAAGTCACATTCGAACCAACTTTGCAATCAAAAGATTTGTGACCTTGCTTTCCACACTTGAAACAAGTCACATCGCCTTTAGGACACTCGAGAGCACGATATCCCTCAACACCACACCTGAAGCACTTGACAGGAGTGTGAGATCCTCCCTCACTCGACTTCTTGCCATCACCAGCTTTCTTCTTACCATCATACAGCTTCCCTCGAAATTTCCCTTTTCCTTTCTTATTATGCAAGGAATTGTAATGAGCAGTACTCTCACGGCTATCCTCATCATAGATCCTACTCTTGTTAACCAACTCAGAAAATCTCGTAATCTGTTGGTAACCACTTTCCTTCTTGATATCAGGTCTCAAGCCATTCACAAACTTAAGACACTTAGATCTCTCAGCATTAACAGTGTTGTAATGGGGACAAAATTTGATCAACTCCTCAAACTTTGCAACATACTCAGCTACGATACCATTACTTTGCTTCAACTCAAGGAATTCAATTTCCTTCTTTCCGCGAACATCTTCTGGAAAATACTTCGCCATAAAAGCATCATGGAAAAGTGCCCAAGTCACTTCAATGCCATCCTAATCAAATCTTCGAACAGTATTGCGCCACCAATCCTCAGCTTCTTTCTCAAGCATATGAGTGCCAAATTGCACCTTCTACGCATCTGAACAGTTCATAACTCGAAAGATTTTCTCAATCACCTTCAACCGCTCTTGAGCTTTGTCAGGTTCATGAGCTCCTTCAAAAGTTGGCGGATTGTTCCTCTGGAACTTCCCCAAAGCACGGAACTCATCAGCATCACGCTCCCGATCACCAGCATTCATTTGCGGAATGGCACCAGCCAACAGGGTCAATGTCTCCGCAAGCCCATCATCATTCCTTCCAGCAACCATCTTCCTGCTACACCAACCAAACAACCACCACAACAAGGATTGTTAAATAAATCGTATCGATTATGTCATACACACAAATCAGATACAACAAAAATCAAACAAATTCATAACCTGGCCGAATGACCGACCGTGCTCTAATACCAATAATGTAACCCCCCCCCCCCCAAACTACTACTACTCAAATATAGCATACAATTGCATAATCAGAGTAAATTAAAGCATGCATACACGGGGGCATCACATTTACTTCTGCCAGAAACAACACATGCCATGGTCACATACAAGTAACACGGATTATAAATCAAAACCAAATAACCAACATGCCAACTCACACAGCGGAATAACATCTCTCTTCATAAATGGTAAATAGTGATGATTCCCATAAATCATCTACCAAAAAATATCGTTTTGGGCTCTAAGGACACTCAACATCAAAACCAACATATCCAAATAACAAGATAAAAGAGAGAACAACAATCTCTCTTAACATCAAAACAAATACAAATAAACCCATTAACCTAAGTGTTACATGACCAGAGCACTATAGACTACCTAGTCAAAAAACAACAAGAACTAGCCTCCAAATCTAATCCTTGTGCGAAGCACCACTATCTCCGGTACCTAAGCGATGTCGCAATAGAACATCATTCCAACAGAAGGGTGAGAATTCAAATAATTATATAAAAATATAATAATATGAAATATACAACAAACATACGTATATATTAGAGTTCGTCACGCTTCATACAAACATGCATCATATCATCTTATTAAAGAATCACATGTTTACCATCATACGACATGGCTCAACAATCCACGAGTATTCATTTATAAATACTAAACAATGTACAAAAGTCATATTTCACAACATATCGATTTCATGTATGTATTATCATCCATCATCATTTACAAATCATCATCAAATATGTATACAACTTTCACATGATTCCATAATGTATACAAGTCACTATTTCATCACATATATCACAAATATGCACACATATCACATCATCAACACATCAACAATTCATATCAAATGGATCACCTAAAATCCACGTATATGCATATCTACCAAAATCATATCCACACAATCATATCACATAATCACACAAACAACAATTCACACTGACTCAATGTGACTCAATGTGTGACTCAATGCAATATGTATGTGGATCCCATCCGTTATCATTTCCGGCTTGCCGAGCGTCTCTATTATAGACTAGATAACCACCTCTAAAGCTTGATTTGACGTTAAGCTTTCAAACCCCATTTGGCATTTGGTTTGGGACAAACAAATAATCTACGCGAGATTACCCAACATTGCCTCTTTCATAGACCCGTGCTAGTGCAAGTGTGTAACAACAACAAGACTCATGCAATTAAGACGATCGCAACCCCTTAATCATACATAAGCATACCACATCCAACATTTGCACAACATACACTTAACATTACTTCAATCCCAATCAATACATCAAATAGCATTCATCATCTCATCACAACACATTAACATAAAGCAAACAAGCCAATTCATGTTATTCATCAAATTCATCAATTCACATCATCATATACATAATTTCAAGTATTATGTTTCTTCATAAAATCCATCTAAAATCATCCAATACATGCCAACCAATAGAAAATATGTAATTCACATTCACCACACATACAACATACGTCCACATTAGGATTCTTTTGATAAAATATTAATCTACTGTTATCAAAATGAATATCACATTATAGATAATATTCTTAGCTTCATAATAATCCAAACGGCACCTCAAACGTAGTTACGGTTCAAAAGTTATTGCATTTACAAGTTTTTCAAAATGTTATCAATAACCAAAAAATTTGTTGTTGTGAAAATGTTGTCAAAAACCAGAAAAACTGTTGTTGCAAAAATGCTATTGTCCAACACGAATTTTCATCATAAAACCACATTAATCCATCATTTTTATGAAATAAATAGTTTTACAACCTATATATATATATATATATATATAATATATAATATATATAATTATATATATATTATATATATATATATATATATATATATATATATATATATATATATATATATATATATAGATATATATATATATATATCATATAGCAACTATTGGATCATAGAAACAAGATTCTAAGCTCCACTAATTTTCACCAAAATCTCAAATCAACCATTTTCAAGTGAAACTCAAACATGCAATTATACACCAAATCATGTTCTATACACATACTCATTCATGGAATTCAATATAAAAACATCATAGCATAATATAAACATCAATTTCATGGATTAAAACATAAACACGTGTTAGGGTTTCTCAAAAATCAAAACCCCAAATCCTAAGTTTATGATATCTAACCCACATACATTACATACATTATGTTTACCCATTGCCACTTGGAATCCCACCCTTACCTTAGTATAGATGAAATCTTTAGGTCATTCTTCTTCTAGTTTCCTCTTCTCCTCTTTCTCTTCTCTTCTCTTCTATTCTATTCTCTCTTCTTCTCTTGTTTTACAAAACTAACTCTACTCTCTAAAACACTTACTATCTTTTTAACTCATAGTGGGCTTAACTCACTTATCCACCCATTCTAATTAATTAGGCTCATTACTAGACAATTGTTATTTCTACTCATAAAATTCAATTATTCAATTATTCAAATAATACATATATTCAAATAATTCAAATAATCAGCAGAACACATATTTAATTAATTATCACATCAAATCATGATTAATTAAAATAAACACCTAATAAATAAATACAGAAATTAAATCGGGGTGTTACAATAAACATGTGACAATTATAAGAATTTATTATTTATCAATATTAATCGTCAATGTTTGATCATTGTAACAAAATATCACTAGCAATTGATGTTGTTGTCTAAAGACTTGACATGAATGAATGAACACGGTATTTTGGTGAGTATATTTTTTTGTTCTTTATAAACTAATACAATTTATGTATCTGCAAAATAAGTTAGATTTTGATTCTCAAAAGTTTTAACTTTTATGAATAAAGTATGAACATTATGTTTTGGGATCTAGACCTTACATAAGGACGGAGAAACTCAAATTCTCTCACAATTTAGTATATTTAAAGTGAGACTCAAGTTTAAAAATTGAATACACTCCAAATTATACATGTGTATGATCTTAAAGCTTTGCAATCCAGACACATTAGAGGTGTTATTTAAGATGACATAAATTTTGTCATATTATCTTTGCTTAAATTCTAGTGCTTCTAAAATAATAAGGCGAAAGACAAACTCTTATTAGAGTGATTGACTTTTCATTAAAATTATTAAGCAAAGAAAATATCATAAGCTCATTATGAAACTATTTAATCTTGCTAAAGCGCTATAGTTTCGTCAATTAAGTGACTTTGTCGAAAATTTAGCATATGGTATTCTCTTTTCACAATTAAGTTTATAATTATTTAAGTTAGAAATTATTCTTTAATAGAATAATTACATAAAGTGTGCAATAAAGAAGAGATTGAAGCAAAAGAAAATAAAATAGTGCCCATTCGGTAAATACCTCAAAGGATAAGGACAAATAAAGAATAATAAGAAAATATGATTTGAATTGACAAATATTCAATGGTGTTGAAAGATACATCAATTTAAAGGGTACAAATTTTGTAAAGATGAATATTTTTTAAATTTTCTTTTTAACTATTTTAGATTGTCATTATAAACTTAAATTTGTATTTAAAAGCAATTTGGTGATTGAATAAAGTTTTGTTTTAATATGATAACTTCTTGTTTTTTTTAATGATGGATTCAATTTGTCTCTTAAATTCAAATATTATTATAGTTAATTCAGTCATGACCAGTGACAATCTAGATCTGTTGAAAAGTTTAAGAAATATAAACTTTAGTTCCGAGTTAAAGAATATTTTGAGATAAATTGGTTCTAACTCAATTCACATATTTGCTATTTATATAGCAAATTTGAACCCTCATACGAATATTATTGTTCTTTCTCTCAATTAAATTAAGAAATTAATTCTTGAAGATCAAATCAACATCCTCAAGAACTAGAACATTAGATGTCATAAAGAATTGACTGAAAAAAGAAATTATATTCGGTATGATTGAAAGACTCTATTATGATAGTTGTGACACTTGTTACTTGTTATAATTCTGGAGCTTCATAAGATGGACATCAAGTTAATGTTTCTTAATGGCGACATTAAGAAATACAATATGGTACAACAGGAGAAAGTTTTGTGTCAATAGATACAAAGTTTATGGTTTGCGAACAGATAAAATTAATTTATGAGTTAATGAAATTATCTCATTAGTGATACCACAATACTTCATAAGTTAATTGTCTCGTTTGGTTTTGAGATGTCTATTATGAAAAATTATTGGATTTTACAAGTTCAGTGGGAGTAAGTTTATGTTCTTAGTTTAATGAGTCAATTTTATTTTATTTAGTCAACAATGATATATGATTATTGTGTGAAACTAAGAAATCTCTAACAAAAGTTTAGCGATGAAAGATCTTGAGCACATGCCTTTTGTATTAGGTATTTAAATATTTTGAGATTATTCTCAAGGTATCGTCCGATTATTACAAAAGATTTATATATATATATATATAATATAATATATATTATATATATATATATATATATATATATATATATATATATATAAAGTTGAAAATAAAACTGTCATGAAAGACAATAAACTAAGGTGTGTCTCAATTATTAAGGGAGACTATTAAATCTCAATCGTTGTCCAAAATAAAAGAATCTGGAAATTTAGAAAATTAAGTTTTTTTTATACTTTTTTGATTTTTTGAAAACCTGTGTATTTTCTTATGTATATGCATCCAGAATAAGTGTATATATAATGAGATCAAAAAATTCAAAATTTGAATGGTTAAAA
This sequence comes from Lathyrus oleraceus, assembly GCF_024323335.1. Taxonomy (NCBI): domain Eukaryota; kingdom Viridiplantae; phylum Streptophyta; class Magnoliopsida; order Fabales; family Fabaceae; genus Lathyrus; species Lathyrus oleraceus. Next base: position 487,401,935 of record NC_066582.1, on the reverse strand, counting down.
TGAGGCAATCATAAGGATTGTTATAGAGAACAAAAGAACTTATGCTCATATATTAAAGATCGAATAATTTGGAGATCATCAGGATGTCCGACTCTGATCCTTTTGGATGTCTATATATAATGGATATCCTAACTCAAGAAATGACTATAAATATTTATGTCACTTGGTTGTATATAATAAAAGATTTTGAAAGACAACTCAAGCTATATTATGACATAAGTCAGTCGGATAATGTTTCAACAATTGTTTTATAAAGTTCATTGACTTATAAGTTGTTGTTGTTGTTGTTGTTGAAGGATAGAACATATAGATAGAAATTTTATGCTACGTGACTTACTAATCAAAGACTTGACATATAAGGTATTTCATATGATTGTTGTCGATTGTTGTCCTGAAGGATGTCCTAAATTATTGGAAGTTACTCCTTCTTTATGTTTTATAATATTATTTTGAAACTTTATGTTAATATTATCTACAGAAATAAAGTTTATGATATTATTATTATTATAATCATTTATGAATCGTTTGTGCAAATATCGAACTTGTAAACTTCGGTTTGATCTCAATAAAGAATTCAGTTGTACCAGTTGAAAATATGCATGATTCAGATATCATGCATATTTTCATGTGGTGATCGTCGGGGTTCCGTCACATTATACGTCATTGACAACAGTCGTGGTGGTTCCATCATTGATGTATGAGGTGTGCCAGATTGTAAAGTTGTAATCTAAAGATAAATAACACTCAGATGCGCGTTTAAAGAATTGTGATATAATTATTAAAAATATATTGTCCAAATAAAATATTCGGTTAAGGAAGAATCACAAGACAACGGACGCTCGTCATTCTTCTCTCTTTACTTTGTATTTCAGAGAAATATAAAGTTGTCATATCAATGATTTGTTATCCAAATATTTCTAATCAATTCTTGATAAATTAATATGGTGTAAATCCTTGTTTATATATATATATATATATATATATATATATATAATATATATATATATATATAATTATAGTTTTAATCTTTGTTATTCAACAAGTTTATAGAATTATTATTAAATTAATTTCAACATTAATGTCTAAATTAAGGGAGACACCATGGTAGAATACAAAAATCCATTGGACGAAACTCAATGCCCCGTATTCAAATCGACTTGCCCAGCTACCAGGCCCCTATTATGCCTTGTCCCATCCATCCATTTTCCTATTCCCAACATAATCTACCATTGTCATACGCATTACCCATTAATCTACCACAAAATTCTGCCATTCCACCATCACCTTTGAATTTCTAATAGGTAAACCCAAACACATACCACTGTGTCAAAACCTTTTCCCCCACTCAGACCACGACACGCCCAACTCATCTAACCCCACAAATTACTTTTTTGCCCATCCCTTCTATCAATCCTTCCCATGAACCACTTCATTGGACCGCAACTTTTAGTCCATTGGACTCTTCTCAAATCATTAACCTTCAGGACAAGTTTTATAGTAGCTTTCAAAGTTCTATATTTAATCGTAGTTTCAGAATCCTTCATCAGGGTGAGTTTACATCTATAAAAAAAAATTAAATTTTATCTAAAAAATTAAGAAAAGAAAAATAAAAGAAATAAAATAATATTATAACATACCATAATACATTTTAATGAACCTAAGTTCTAATGAGCCTCTTAAAGAAATTTAAATAAAATATTTTGTTGGAAAATAATAAAAGGATTATAGTACTTACTAAGAAATAAAAATCTTCAACAACACAAATATCTTTTTCATTCATTTGGCCCTAGTACACTTGCTATCAATAGCAATCCAATCTACCTCTATAGTATAGGAAACAAATAACGTGACAATTATAACCACCAAACATCGATTAAGTGGAACAATCTTACAAGCTTTTTAGTGGCGGTTAAAAGAGCCACTAAATCCCCAAGAAATCACCACCTACCATAATTCTTTTAGTATTACTATTTTCATATATCACATCTCAATTCGTATAGGTAAAGTACTTGATTGGGTTAAGGTGGTCACTCTTTAGAAAAAGTGATAGACAAAGACCAAACATGTGTTACTATCAAGACAAACATTTCTTTAGTGTACTTTACACATGTGCATGAATAAACACTAAAAAACCTCATTATTAAATAATAAAATAAAACAATTACTAGTTCTTAACTTTTATAATCCGAGGATATTACAATTATTTATAAACATGATTTTATAATTTTAGAGATTATTATAATAGGATTTAAATATTTTTAAATATTTAATTAATGTGATTGGTTAATAGTATAATATTTTTTAATATATAGTAGTGACTTGTGAATCTAATATAAATTAAATTTTAAAAAAATAATTGATGCTCATGTGATTATATAAGCATGACCTATGCAATTATTGTATTACCTAATCTAATCCAGCAACCTTTTTCCTTATATTCTTTCATCGAACATTAACAATTGCTCTTCCCCACCATATTGCTATATGCGGTTCAATTTTCTATAAAATAATCATCAATTATTCAGTAGATTGTGAAATGATACTTCTATCTTCTTGGACTACAATGGACTTTAAATACATTTTTTAATATTAACAATAAATTTGTCAATATTACAATAATTTTTATATAAGTTATATATGATTGATATTATAGTAAAATTTTCAAAATTATAATAAGTTATTATGATTTTGAAAAAGAAAATAATTATACTATATAATTTTTGAATCACGATAAGTTATCATGATATCGAATATATATAATTATAAAAAAAACAATTAAATCATCGTTATTCACTTAAAATTTTATTTTTAAAGATAAATAAGTGGAGGTTGAAGATTTCACACTATGTTCCTAGATATCTATCAACTTAATTGGAACAACAAAACCTAATTTATTATTCTCTCTGTCTTATAATAAGTGATTCAGTTGATCTTTTCACACAGATTTAAAGAAACGATATTTTTTGTTAAATTATTCTTATCATATATTGAGAATGATGAAAGTAATATTAATTAGAGGATAAAATTAAAAAAATATCCTAAAAATTAAAATGAATCGTTTATTTTTTGACACTCTTTTATTTTAAATGAGTCATTCATTGTGGAACTGAGTGAATATCAAACAAATTTGTAATTAAACATGTTGTACATTGTAGTTGTCTTGTTGTTTGATCAAAGAGTTGTTAAAGGGTCCATGCACATTGGCCTCCACTGATTGTTGGGGCCCTGATATAGGCAATAGTGGGGATGTTGGGTTGGACCCATCATGCATGAATCAGTACACAGCATTTTCTATGTGCAAGTTGGCAAGTTTATGCTTTCTTAGCAAATTTGCTAAACTACAAATGAAACTCTCAACTATATATACAAAACCAAAAAATATACTATACAGAAATTTGTTTCTAAGAAGTGGACTGTTTCTTTTATTGTTTTATCTACTAAGTTCTATAAGAATTTTAACTACTATTTTTTCATATTTTTTTTAATGAAATTAAATTTTTAGTGGTACAAGTATGAAAATACAAGAGGTCAAGGATAAATATATAAGAAATACTTTTTAAAGGATTTTTCTAAAATATTTGAAGAAAACTTCAAACTAGGAGACTCGGAGGTCATATATTAAAGCCAAATATTTACTTATCAAATTATATGTGTTATATGTAAGGGTGGATGTGTGTGTGGGTATAAGTGATTGACTCCTCAAAATCATAGCTCATAGTTTATGTCCTTCCCTTCTTTGCAATAGAATTGTACTTTCTTTTTCTTATCTCATTATTAGTGACGATTCTATCTAACGTAGAATAAGACGTTAGGGATTTCTTGTGAAAGAAGAGGAAAAAACCTTTCATTGAGAGGATGAATGTCACTCCACTCTATTAGGGTTAGGTTTCTTATAAATATAATGTGTTAATGTTATGATATAAGTTTTTAATTTGATTTTTTTTACAATAAACAACCTCATGTATTATATGAAAAATAGAAAGTACAAGCATAGTTATAGATATTTTGTTAAGGTATTTTTCATACACATTCTAAAAACAAAACTACTAATTAAGCCATCCAAACTATGGACATCAATAAACTTTGAAAATTTAGAAATCAAAGAGAGTTATCGGTCTATTTCCTTAATCCAAGAAACAAAACAATTTCTTTTACAAGTGATAAGTGAGTTTAAGAACCACAATCTTTAATTCTATCGAGTTACAAATCATTTCTTTACCTTTGGAATGCACCGTTCGATTATACAAGTTCTCAAATTTGATTAAACTCATAATTTATGAAGGAATCATTTGTTGACTGGAAAGGAGAGTTTGATTTGCAACAATCATTGTTAGATTCTCACTCATAAACACATTTCCATCATCCAAGCTTCTTTGAGGCATTTCATAAAAACCATGCGTACAAACTTAAAACAACCTAAGCATAAGAACAACCTAAACAGCAGAACAACACAAATAAAATAACAATAACCATTACATGTACACAAACACAAAATCTAAAAAATTTCATATCTTTCAGTGGTGGAGGTCGTCTTTCATGTTCGTACCCCTTTGGCCCCTTGATTGGTGAATGTGATTTCAGAGTTGCAAGTATTTAATGTTTGTTGGTAGAGAGGAGGGAAAACTTGATGGATCGGTTGGAGGTTGAGTAAGGCATATATTCAATAAAGATGGGTGATTTAAAGGAGTGAGAAAGAAGGAAGAGAAACTTACAATAGGGAAGAAACCTCCATTAAAGAGAAGACAACCTCCATGTTAGCGGAGAGAATCTCTAGTGACGGAGGAGAAACCCCTACAAGAGGGGAAGCGACACTCACCAAACAAGAGAAATCCTAGTTTCAGAGAGAGGAGAAAGTTTTTCTATCTAAAACTTTGTTGGGGGAGTTTTTCACTAAGGATTCTTGAACATTGTGAGACTTCTTCTTTTTAGAGCAACACTTTTGTGAGAGACACACCACATATCCAAAACCTTAAGGTGATAGGTGAGTGAACTCTCTTATAAATGCACAAGTCTCCACATTTTCAACCAATGTAGGACTATTATCCACACTACTCACACTTGATACATTCTCAACACTCCCCCTCAAGTGTGAGTCTACAATCCTCCCCTCAAGTGAAAGCTCTTCTTACTTCCACAAACTCTTGTACCGTACAAAACGTTTCTTATTCACCACATTGGCGCCGTTAACACTCTTCAACGGAACATTTCTTACTCACACCCTTGTGACGCCGTTGACTTTCGATACAAGTAATTCGGTCCATTTCTCGAATCAAAGGCTCATGATACCATTTGTTGGAGGAGTTTTTCTCACTAGGGATCATTGAACATTGTGAGACTTCTTCTTTTTGGAGGAACACCTTTGTGAGAGACACACCACATATTCACCCAAAATCTTAAGGTAATAGGTGAGTGGGTTCTCTCACTTATAAATGCTCAAATCTCCACATTTGCAATCAATATATGACTATTACTCACACTACAACAAACAAGACCTTAGACAGCGCTTTTTTTAGCCTTAGACAGCGCTTTAAAGCGCTGTCTAAACCTCCGCTGCTAAAAGTTTAGACAGCGCTTTTTTAAATCTTAAAAGCGCTGTCTAAGCCCCCCCCCCCTTAGACAGCGCTTTGGCCAAAATCGCTTTATAAGACCCTCTTATTTTAAATTTTTTAGGTATACCTTAGACAGCGCTTTTGAAAAGCGCTGTCTAAGCCCCACCCCCTTAGACAACGCTTTGGCCAAAAGCGCTTTCTAAGACCCTCCTATTTTAATTTTTTTAGGTATACCTTAGACAGCGCTTTTCAAAAAGCGTTGTCTAAGCCCCCCCCCCCTTAGACAGCGCTTTTGCCTAAAGCGCTTTCTAATCCCCCCCTTAGACAGCGCTTTTTACAAAAGCGCTGTCTAAGGTATACGAAATTTTTTGAAGCTTTTGTTTTAAACCACATTTTTTACAGGTTTATAAACCAGAATTTCTACCTGTTTTCAACCAGATTTTGACAGACAATTATCATATTTTATATATGCCATTTTGGCCTTTTTTCTACCAATTTTTGGCTAACAAATATATATATATACCAATTCAAACCAATTTTGCCTTAAAAGTACTACATAATAATATAACATATTTTGAATTAATTCCAACTATTTAATTATATGAGATATGTGTAAATATAAAAATAACTCATAAGTTAGAAATACATACATCGGTGGAAATCTTTAATCGGCCCAAAGCAAGAGTATCTCGCATAAACCTCAACATGAAATACCCGCAATCTATTTGATTACGTTGTTGAGGACACTACATATGAAAAAAAAATATGGATTATAAATCCTAAGTTTTATCAAGTGTCATCACTAATATAATAAAAAATGTGGTAATTAAAAATATACCGCCACTTTAATCCATGTAATGGAGTTGGCGCCCCTCCTTTTCGGTACGGATATGCGGGACTTGATGCTCTTTCCCGATTTGTAGCACTTATTCTTTGAAAAACCGGGTCTTGTCTTTTGGATTTGAAAGCTTCCCATTCTTCAGCCGATATCAAACTTTCATATTTTTTAGGAAGCTCCGCATCCACAAAATTACCATCCGCATCCTTAAGGAACTATCTCAGTCTTTATCAATATAACAACTTACTGAGTGTGTAGCTTTGTCATACTATTAAGTTGTGGCATAGGTGCATCTTCAGGTCCTTCCAAATCACTAATTCTCCTGAGTATCACAATAAAATCAAAGCTAAGTGAACATAATTAAATAAAAGTTAAATTTCAATCTTAACTTCATCGGTATATAGTATATAGAATATGAAATATCAAACATACAAGTCAGTTAAGTTTCTTAAACGTGAAATTCCAGAAGGAATAGGCCCCTTTAATCCACTTCCTTGAATCATTCTGTCAAAAGTAAAGTAACCATTGATAATTGATAATTCTTTTTAAAGCAATGCAAGAACACCTAAAGCTGAGGAAAAAACTAAAATATAAAAGAAAGTGCATACAGTTTTGTAATACTTGTCCAGTTCTGAATATAATCAGGTATCTTTCCAGAGAATTGGTTATCCTCAATTCGGCTGCATTGAAAGAGAATATGTAAATTCAAAGCATCATAGAACTATTTTGAATTTATTTGTCAGTAAACATTATCATACAAATTTGAAGCTTACAATTCTAGCAATGTAGTGAGCTTGGCCAATGTCGCAGGTAGTTCTCCACTAAAATAGTTGGAAGAAATACCTCTATATATAATTGAAAAACAAAACAGTAAATTAATTTTTAAACATTTAGCTTCCATATTTGGAGGGAGAACATCAATAAAGTAGTTACAGTGTTTGAATCTGGGTCAAATTTCCAAGCTCGGGAGGAAGATTTCCAGACATTTGGTTGTTCCACAATTCCCTGTCCATTTCAAAATTAAAGTTAAGTTGTAATGAAACCTTTTGAATTGAACACATACATGTTTATGTACTTATAAAAGGATTCTTTTTCTGCTAAGGTAGGAAATGAGAAACTCACAAGACTCGGAGAGTAGATATGTTTGCAATCTCCACTGGTATTGAACCAGTTAATCGATTTCCAAGGAGGGCACTAAGATGATTAATAAAATTGTCGTCATTATGACTTTGTATAATAGATCAAAGAATCGATGATTAAATGCCAAAAAAGAAAAATAAGAAACAAATCATACATTTTACTAATATTCATCATGGAGCCCCATTGTTTCGGAATTGTACCATGCAAGTAATTACGAGAAAGGTCACTGTAATAGATCGTAAAGCAAAATAATTTATAGATACATGTGATTCAAGATATAAAAAAAAGTTCAATAATATTGTTAATTTGGATATGAGGGAGAGTTTGGGAACTACATACATAGTTTGAAGATAACACAACCTGGTGAGTTCGGGCGGGAGAGTGCCCGGGAGATCTTGCCCTTTCAAAATTCTAAGCTTACATTTTACCATAAAAACAATGAGCAAAATAAAGCAGTTAATTGTAATATATTTCTTAGCCAGTAGATTTTAGAGAAAAAAACTGCAACAAGCTCTTCTAGTGTATAGAGTTTTAAAATTGATTTTACAATTTGGCAAACAAAAACTCAAATCAAATTAATTAGAAGTGGTGAGTTCCAGAGAAAAGAGACTTACATCCAAATAACATGGCAGAAGTTATCACCGGAAACAGAGCAGTCACAGGTGACATTGTTATTTGAATTTGTAATATCAGGTTTGTTACTGCAGGGATCAATATCGAAGTTCCAATCCTTCTTACCAAGTGATATAGCTATATCTTCAAGAGCTTTCTCTAAATATACAATTCAGAACCTATCAGCTAAGTACTGAAAAATCTCCTAAACTACACATACATGTCATCAAATATGTACACAATATCTACTGAAATTATGACCAAAAACATACATGATATTTAGGATCTGGTTGGATTATTTCAGCTTTTGTGACACTGTTTAGGTGAATTTATGAAAACTTTTTAACTGCTTTTTTCAACTTATCTTCATAAGTTTTCCAAAATATATTAACAAAAAACAGCTTATAGCATTTAAAACTATTTTATCATCTGCTACAAAAACAGTTTATGTAAGTTTATACATAAGTGCTTATATTACTATGCACTTGTGCTATAAGCTACAAATAAGTTGTTTATTTAAACGAAACCTTAAACTAACATGAAACCATAGAAAAGAAGATTGGAAAAGGAAGATAAAAGAAGTTTGTTTATTATTTGGGAACTATGGTATAAATACACTTCATACTTTCGTCGGGGTGAAGAGTATTAGCCCCAAAAGCTGTTAGAGATATGAGCAAAATAGCAATGACGAACAAAACGCAGTAGAAATGACGAACTGAATCAGAAATGAAAAAATGCAGAAATGAAGAACATACCGCAGTAGAAATGACGTTCTGAAACCGATTCTTCAAACATTTTCTGGTATTGAAACCGAATGATTACAATGTATTCTCGTTCGCTGTTAGGGTTCGCTGGAGGGGTTTAATCGCAGGAGGGAAAACAAAAAGAACTGAGAACGAAAATAGAAGTCTAAAATTTAATTTTAATTAGACCTTAGACAGCGCTTTTGTGGAAAGCGCTTTCTAAGATATGCCTTAGACAGCGCTTTCCAAAAGCGCTTTCTAAACCCCCACCTTAGACAGCGCTTTTGGTTTTAATTTTTTTTTAATTGAAAGACTTTAAACAGCGCTTTCTCAAAAGCGCTGACTAAGGTCTATATTTAAAAGCGCTTTCTAAAAGCGCTGTCTAAGGGGGGGTCTTAGACAGCGCTTTCTAAAAGCGCTGTCTAAGACCCCCCCTTAGACAGCACTTTCATTATTTTTTTAGAACATTTTCCGTATTTTATTTTTATTTTAACCTTAGACAGCGCTTTCTTTTAAAAGCGCTGTCTAAGATGCGCTGTTAAAAAACCTTTTTGGCGTAGTGTCACACTATTCACACTTGATACACTCTTAACAAACTGTTCATTCTTTTCCAATTAACTTTTTTTTAATATTAAAAATAGGAGAAATATGATTAACTTAACCTTTGAAAAAAATATGGATCCAAATTCCTAAATTACTACAACCAAAACAAAAGTTCTAGAGCAATTATTATTATTCTCACACACAATAATATTATTTTAAGTTGTCACTGAAAATCAACAATTCAAGTCTAAATATTAACTTTGTACATAAAAATCATATGGTTTTACTATTATACATTAATTGAAGTTTATTTACATTTTGTACATAAAAAACATATGGTTTTACTATTAATACATTAATTGAAGTTTATTTACATTTTTCTTACCGTGCCATATTGTTACAAATTACCTAAACTAAGACACTATTTGCATTCTTGTGGTAACCCTAAAAAGCATACGATCTATAGCTATTTTGTAACAAGTATGATTATTTTAGTAAAATTGTAAAGACTTATTATAGTATAAAATGATCTGTAATCAATGAGAAAAAGAAACTGAACATGAGCAAAAATACTTCCCTCACTAGCAAACTAAAATGCAGTACATAAAAGAAAGAATTATTTGAGTTTGAGGGTCATTTCACGTGAAGTTTTAAATTAAAAGCTTAATATGTCACTAATTGAATTGAAAATCCATCGTTTAAGTTAACAACTATTTCAAATTTAATGACCATGTGATGAAGACAATAGTGGAGTCATTTTATATGTAAAAAGGCATGTGAGTTTAGCAAAGAAAACAAGAATTACGCCTATGAATTCTCTAATTTTATTAGAAACCAATATACTAATACAATATAATAATGAAAACCAACCAAAATCAATGAATAAAAAAAGACTAGTACTTAATTAAGTAACCCGATCTATTATTATTGTTTAAAGTAAACGTGTAATAAGAATTAGCACAAATCTAAAAGAAAAAGTTTCTTGACTCTTGTGTTAGCCACCATCATAATTTTTCATTTCTAAATCAATTTGGGCTGCATAGCAAAAAATAATGTATTAATTAACTAACTACTACATTTCTTAATTTCACTTGTTTTGTCTGATTCATTTTGTGTTTGAAAAGTGCTATGATGACTGCGTGTATGGGACAAATGAAAATGATGAGGTACTAATTTGTTTTTGACAATTTACAATATTCCTTTGGTGCCCTATATATATATATATATATATATATATATATATATATATATATATAATATATATATATATATATATATATATATATATATATGGTTTAATATAAATAAAGAAGAAAAAAAATGATATTTTATCCAATTTTTATGTTCGAGTATCTGTCACACAATAAGAATATAATGATTACAGCTTCAACCTACAAATCGAAAAAGGTGTGAAATTTATAGATGAGTATTGAGCATTACTCTCATATATATATATATATATATATATATATATATATATATATAATATATATATATATATATATATTAATATATTAATATATATATATATATATATATATATATAATATATATAATATATATAATATATATATATATATTATATATATATAATATATATATATATATATATATATATATATATATATATATATATATATACACACACACGGAGGCATCAATGTAATGTGTGATGTGAAATTAGGTTGATTGTTTGAGGTCCTTGTGGCAACATAAAAGTTGCACTATCACTTTTAAATCTTATTTTCAATATGAGAAAATTCTTTTATTAGTGTACTTTTAAGTGTAACATATTCTTCATGATAGAGTTGTTGGATCTAGTCCTTACCATATGATTTCTACCGATAGAGAAATCAAGAACACAATCTTAAACTAATCCATATGAACGCATACCTGAATTTAAGATGAGAATGAAAATGAAAGCGTATCTGAGTTTGTCATTGGAATCGTTGGAGATTTGTGGGTATGTGATCTTCCAGTTTTAGCGTGTCTTAGGATTTCTTGCTTCTTTTTTGATGAGGATGAAGAGAGAGAGAGAGAGTCAAATAAATCGTATGATATATTGCTTTACGTATGAGGACCATAACTCATATAAGTAACTGCTTTAGGGTTCCTACTCAATTTTAAATATTCCTAATTTTCCCTCTCATCAAATTAGGGTATTGACTTGTAGTATCTACACAATAATCTTTAATGACATATATGCTCTTAGTTATATAATTAATATTAAGTAGACCACTTTTGTTTTGTATAATTAAATAATGGTCCTAACACATTAAATGTTACATTTGTGATCAAAAGTTCTAACAATCTTTCACTGGTCACGTATGTAACTTTACACACGTGTTAGACTTTATGAGCTCAAAATTTCCCATTATATACCCCAAGCATATCAAAACAATCGTGTCCATTAGTTATGTCAATACACAGAACCAAAGTGATTTCTGTTATATCAGTGATAACTAAACTCATCAATGATTACTAATAATGACATAACTAAATGACATAGATTTATCATGGAATGTGTAGCATGAAAATCACAAGAATATGACTTGTACACGTCGATTTTCAATTGGTCCTACTTTACTTTAGTGAGATCATTCAATAACTTTATTGTACAAAGTATAAATAGCTTAATATCAAATTTATAAACTAAAAAATTATTCAAAACCAGAGTATGCTTACATAATATCACACACACAACACAAAATTCATAAATGAATAACTCCCATTAAACTAAAAATTCCTCAAACTGTAAAACATCCATTTGTTAAGTGTGCTAATGAAAGACCTTGGGTTGAAGACCTTTTGTAAGATGATCTACTATCTTGGAGTTTGTGCCTAAGTGTTCTACAGAAATCGATCCACTTTGTACCCTTTCCTTAATAACTAGGAACTTGATGTCAATATATTTTGACTTTATCAAGCTCATATTATTGTTGGAATATAGGATGACTGATTTGTTGTCATACTATAACTTAAGTGGTCTTTCAATTCCTTCCATAATTCACACCCTAGTGACAAGATTCTTCAATCAAATCACATGGTTGGATACCTAAAACATGCTATAAATTACGCTTTTGTAGTAGATGAAGAAATGAAAGTTTACTTGGCACTACGCCAAGAAACTACACCACATGCCAACATATAGATATAACATGAAATGAATCTTTTACTATCTTGGCATCCAACAAAACCAGATTTAGAATATCCAGTGATCTCCAACCAGTATGACCTCCAATGTGTGAGCATATAATCTTTTATTCTCTTTAAGTACCTCATAACCCTTTTGGCTGTTTTCCAGTTATCCATTCATGGATTGCTCAAATATATGCCTAACGTCCCAACTATAAACGCAATATCTGGATGCGTACAAGCTTGGACATACATCAGATTCCCTACAGCTTACGCATAAGGAATCTTTTGTATTCTTGAATTTCTAAATTTCATTTTGGGCATTGATTACGACTAAATTTGTCTCCCTTAGCAACTAGAGTATCCTCTGGTTTACATTCCTGCGTGCCAAACCTTTTAAGTACCTTTTTGATATAGCTCTTTTGTGACAATACTAGAATACCTCGAGATCGGTCTCGATGTATTTGAATTCCTAATACAGAGGAGGTGTCACCAAGATCTTTCATTTAAATTTTTCTTGCTAGAAATTTCTTGGTTTCGTGCATCATGCATATATAAAATGTACTTGCTCCCACTGAATTTGTGATACACACAATCCTCAACAACATTAACCTCAAAACCAAATGAGAAAGTTACTTCATGAAACTTGTGGTACCATTAACGAGATGCATGCTTTAGTCCATAAATGGATCTTGTCAATTCAAAAACCATATTCTTTAAGTCTCCTGACACAAAGTTTTCTAGTTGTACCATATAGAATGTATCATCAATGTTTCCATTGAGAAACTCCGTATTGACATCCATTTGATGGAGTTCCAAATCATAATGTGCAATAAGAGCCATGCTTGTCTTAAAAGATTCTTTCAATGAAATCAGAGAGAAAGTCTCTTTAAATTCAACATCTTCCTTATGGGTATAACCCTTAGCCACAAGACGAGCCTTGTATCTCTCCATATTATCGTTCGCTTAGTCTTAAAAATCCATTTGCAACAAATGGGTTTCACACCTTATGATAATGGGCCAAGTTCCCAAACCTTATTGTTTTTCATAGACTTATACTCCTCCTTCATTGCGTCAATTCACTTTTCCAAGTTGGAATCATGCATGGCTTGGAAGAAGTTGATTCAGTCAGCTTCCATCATACCATTATTTTAAAGGAGAATAGTGATCCAAAACACAACGGAAATTAAATATTTCTCCTTTAGTGATTTTTACGAATGGGCATGATCAGTGATACAATCGTTACCTCTTATAGCGATTGAAACCCTTGATGTATATCGAATGAGTGATCACGAACGTTGAATGGTGACAACGCCTCTACTCAGTCCACACGAAAGAATTCCTTTAGTCTCAGTGCTAGCTTCTACGAATAAAGTCTTTGAATGTGTGTGAGAGAGAGAAACAAAATTTTCATCTGATCAAATGCTTCTGCACAAGGGTTCTATTTCTAGAACAACTTGTGTGGGCTGTAAGCTAAAAAGCTCACTTAAGTGTGTGTGACCCATATCTGATGATATACCAAGATCACTTAAGCGCGTGGTATCTTACCATATTTCGTATTCTACTTAAGTGCATTATACCTTACGATGCCCTACAATTCACTTAAGTGCATCGTACCTTACGGTGTTCCTCATTTACACTATCGCTCATAAATCTGTCCTTTTGTGTGTGACCCTGTAGGTTTTCGCGACATTGACAATTATATTAAATCACGTATTTAACATAATAAATAGTGAGCGGTATCTAGCAACACATCACTGCTACCCAAGACACGAAAATGTCATGTGATATGACAAATCCTTTTTTGATAATACTTATGTGTACAATTACCCTTTTGCCCTTATGTCTATATTGAACACAAGGCATAGACCGTGTCATCCTTGTCCAGTTCAATATTGGGCCCGTAGACATTTATCCTATTACACAGGATGGGCAAATTCCATCTAGGTCACTCATGTCCCTCAGCATGCTTCGTGGAGTACCCATCAACTGTCTTTATGGTCATCCAGTTACGGACAATGTTTGATCAACAATAAAGCACTTGACTCTACATCTAGGGTCCATAGTGGTTTCAGGTCGATGGGTGATATACACCACTATCACCATGAGAATAACTTATGACACTTTGCATAACATTCTATGTAGTATTCTCATAGCGGGTCAATCCAATATAAATATTACTCCTAATAATCATACCTATGTTTAAGACTTGATAACTCTTTATCCATGATCCATGAGATGTGATCATCAGTCTATATACATAATAGTTTCGATGCTTTAATGTTATTTCACTTTATAGCAAAGCTCGACTACATATACTTTAAGAATAATGTCCTTATGTTTAATGGGATCTCATGATTAAGTCACACTTGATACATTAAACGGACTAACTATTCTAGGGACTTAATTAAACAAACATAATAAAGAAAAAGCCTTTTATTACTAATAAATAATTCGATACAGGTACCAAAAGTATTGGCCTCTAGGGCTTACACCAACATATTTTTCTCATGTTCTTAGAGAAAGACTATGTAATTATCTAGAATAGCATTTCTCCTTTCTCTAGTGGATCTCTGTAAAAGTATTGGTTCTTGTAACACTTGTTTTGAGGATCTTGGGTTTGTTCTTCATGAAATTCTAAATCATCTTGAGTAGGAGAAGATTCAACAATGTCGTGTCGAGGTTCCATACTTGCTTCATTAAAATCACCCATATGAATCGATTTTAGAATTGTTATAGACTTTTCCTCTAAAACAAAGTCTCTAACCTTATTCTCCACCCCAAACTCAATATCCTCAAAGAATGTGGTTGTTCTCGTCTTAAATTTTGAGTTTAATTTAGGTTCCTAAAATTTGTAGCCCATTGATCTTTCAGAATAACCAATAAAGTAGTTGTTATTGAGTCAAATTTCTTTTCATTTGGCCTACAAG
Organism: Lathyrus oleraceus; assembly: GCF_024323335.1. Classification (NCBI taxonomy): domain Eukaryota; kingdom Viridiplantae; phylum Streptophyta; class Magnoliopsida; order Fabales; family Fabaceae; genus Lathyrus; species Lathyrus oleraceus. Next base: position 487,386,445 of record NC_066582.1, on the reverse strand, counting down.
GACTTGCCTCAGTTGGACGTCCCCACACATGAAAATATTTCAAACTAGGCTTTCTCCCAATCCAAAGCTCATAAGGTGTTTTGGTAGCTGCCTTAGTTGGCACTCTATTTAGAATCTAAGTTGTGGTCTTTAGTGTCTCTCCCTAAAGTGACTCGAGAAAGGTAGAATGATAAATCATACTCCTTACAATATCCTTAAGATTCTGGTTTCGTCTTTCAACCACACCCTTCATTCTACGTGACCTTGGCATGGTGTAATGTGGGACGATTCCACATTCTTCTAGGTATTTAGTAAAAGGCCTCGGACGTTGTTCACTTGAGTCGTCATATCTGCCATAATATTCACCACCACTGTCAGATTTGACACTCTTAATTCATTTGTTGAGTTTATTCTCAACTTCAATCTTAAATGATTTGAACACATCTAATGATTGAGACTTTTTATGTATAATAAAATGTATTCATATCTAGAATAATAATCTATGAATAATATGAAATATTGTTGATCATTCCAATAAGGTGTGGGAAATGGTTCATATATGTTCGTATGTATCAATTCTAGGACATTTGTAGCTTTATATGCATCAAATATCTTTGTTTTGGTCTGTTAACTTTAACGCATTCAACATAAACATCAAGGTTTGTGAATTCAATAGAATCCAAAATTCCATCTGACACTAGTTATTCAACTCCACTTTTAGATATGTGACCTAGGCGCTTGTGCCATAATGCTCCTGAATTGTTGTTATCAATTTTATGCTTAGTACTACATGTTCTAAATTTAATAATTCGCTATATGTAGCTACAATGTCAAGAAAATATAGATTATCATGGCCCATAAGTGACCAGTTCCAACAATATATGAATTAAAAGACAACTTGAATGTATTGTTTCCAAATGAACATAAATAACCTGATTTGTCCAAATAAGAAACTGAAATTAAATTTAGTCTAAATGACGGTATCACAAAAGTGTCTTTTAAATCCAAATAAAATTCAGTACACAATAAGAATCTAAAAAGCCTTATAGATTCCACCTCTACCGAGTTTCCATCTCCAACATAAATGTATACTTCAACATCATTTAGCTTGTAGTAGTTCAGACAACCCTGCATTGAAACACTGATGTTAGTAGTCACACCGTAGTCTACCCACTAAGTGTTTTTAGGTCTGAAGTTAAATTAACCTCATAATAGACTAAAGCATTAAGTGTATCTTTCCTTGCATGCCAAGCGTGATATTTAGGACATTTCTTCTTCATGTGTCTAGACATTTTGCAAGAGAAACAGTTATCACTCTGGTTTTGTTTCTTTTATATTGGACCATTTGGAGCTTTATTCTTGGGCTCATTAAATTTCTTTACTTTTCCATTGTCTTTAGAGGTGCTAACAAAATGAACACTTTCTATATTTTCTTGCTTCAACATTTCCTCTTTTTGCATACAAAATGGAATGAGCTCATTAAGAGATAATTTCTCCTTTTGACAATTATAAGATATCTTAAACTGACTAAACTATGAAGGAAGAGAAAATCATACTAAATGAATGAGCAAGTCTTACGACAGATCTGACTTTAACGCCTTAAGTTTTTAAACAATGTTTGATAATGCCCATAATATATTGCCTTATATTCTTTTTCCTTGATACTTCATAGAAATCAAATTATGAAGAAGAGTATGTGTTTCCTCCTTATCGCTTTTTGCAAAGCATTTTTCAATTTTAGTAAGGAAATCTTTGGCATTTGTTATCTCTTCCGAGATAGCACTCCTAAAGACCTCAGAAATGCCGCACTTGATGATCATGAGATTCGTGCGATTAGAGCGGCCCCACTTATCATAATCTTTCCTATATTTAGAAGTACTAGATTCTGTAGGAGAACGTGGTTGCTCCTTCCTTATTGCAAGATCAAGATCCATGCAACCATGGGTAATTTCCATGTTCTCTTTCCAGTCCTTAAAGTTTGTCTCATTAAAGACCTGAACCGAATTTCGATTAGTAGATATCAAAACAATTGAAGTTAAAAATAGAACAAAATAAACATTATAATTATACTCACATTAAAAGAAAAGCTGAAAATCATTAATATGTTCAAATAATGACAACTCATCTCAAAACACTAGTATACCATCAATATCAAGTCACCTAAACTATTGTATAAAATACAAATCGTAACAAAAATTTGAACATAAATGTACCAAAATTAATTGATAAAACAACTAAGGGACACATTCATAACCAACACCTGCCCGTGTTCCAATCCGTGCCTGCTTTAATATGCGAAGCACAACAAAACAATAACGTTTTTTATTTATAATACCAATTTATATCAGTGTATTTTTCAAAAATTTAATGGTTACACAAGCAGTACACCATGTTATCCGAAACCGAATGTATTTTTGTTTAACTTTGTTGTGAAGATTTTATTACATTATAATTGCATGACCTTAAAACTTTAACACTATCATAATGCAATTCACTGAACAAAACTATTTTCACATCATTTTATGGTAAGAAATTGTGAAATTTATTTGCTATTACGATACAGCTATTATTGCAAACAAAATTTCTTCTAACAATAGTATTGAACAAGTAACCAATAGTGTATGTAACTATTACGATACAATTTTTTTATAAAATTGCATCAAATTAGGATCAAAACTAAAATTGAATCAAATTGAATCAAATGATTAAACATTTTTAATCACACAAAAGTATATAACTAAAATTATATCATTAGATAAAATCAATGTCACAATTCACTACATGAAAATAAACCTTACATAAATTGGAAGATCAAAAGAAAACTCAATTTTTGGAATCCTAATTTAAAAAATTCCCGAAAATCAAATTAAATAAGGTATGTGTGGCTCTGATACCACTTTTTGGGTCTGTTTCTTACCATATGATTTCTACCCATACAGAAATCATGAAAACAATCCTAAACTAATTCCTATGAATCCATACCCGAATTCAAGATGAAAATGAAAGCGGAAGAGTACTTGAGTTTGTCATTGGAATCACTGAAGATTTGTGAGTATGTGATCTTCCGATTTGTAGAGTGCCTTAGGGTTTCTTGATTCTCTTCTAATGGGAATGAAGAGAGAAAGTTAGATAAACCATATGAACCATTGCTCTACAAATGGGGACCATAACCTATATAAGTATCTGTCTTAGGGTTACTACTCAATTTTCAATATTCCTAATTTGTCCCCTCATCAAATTAGGATATTGACTATCGTATCTACACAATAATCTTTCATGACATATATGTCCTTAGCCATATAATTGATATTAATTAGACCATTTAGTTCTGCCTAATTAAATAATGACCCTAACACATTAAATGTTACATTTGTGACCCAAAATTCTAACCGTAGTATGATAGTTCTTTTGAACAATGATTGTCATGACATCACAATGCAAATTTCGGAGTTGTATGCTACTTTTTTTAACTATGATTGTCAGTGAAGACAATGTGAACATTCTTAGAATGATATAATTTCAAGTTATTATACTCTTTATGATAAAGTGTGATAGTTCTTTTGATATCATAGTGTATCGTACAATTATCATACATGATATTGCTTATGTTTTCAAACAGTTTGTTGTCTCTCCCATACAATATATTGGTTTGTCTTATTTTATATTCTTTGTTATCTTCGGAGAACCCTATTTTTAAAGCTAATTATTTCCTTCATCGTCCTCATTTGAGTTATGTGCTTATTTTGATGGTGTTGGGTTGGAGACTCTATAAATCGTAAGTCTACAATGTTTTTTTATCCTTTTCTTTTTGGAGATTCTCTTACTTCTTGAATATGTAAGAAACAAGAAAGTGTATGTCACTTTTCAAGATAAACTAAATATTGTGCTATGACATCCACCATTTCTAAAATGATTTCATAAAACAATTACTTTATTTTCGTCTTCTCCTTACAAATAGTTGATTTGTAAATATTTTCTCATTTCTTGAATAACAAACTTTTAATTAATACTTGTAATTAATGCATTGCGAGTTTAAAGAAAAATATTAGATAATGATATCTAACATATTATTATATATTTATTATATCTCAGAAAATATTGTTTTATCATTTATAATAATTTTTTTTTCTTTTTAATAAAAATTCAAACATCCTTTTTTTTCCTCATTCCTATTTAACTTTTAGAAATTTAGAAATTAATTTTTTATATAAAGTTTCCACTTTTAACTTTCTTAACTAATACTCTTAAAGTACTTTTTAGTATTATACCCTAATTTTAACTACTAACTTTGAACAAAGTCAATTTCCATCGTGTATCACAACTATATATTTTTCATCTATAATGACTTGATTGAAAAATATGTATTGTGAGTTTTTTTTATATAAGAAAATAGATCTCGGTTATATTAAAATATTAGGACATGATTATTATGTGAAAATATTTTGTTTTCATTTTTTAAATAGAAATATGCATATTTGAAAATAATAAAAATAATCTTTTGATAAGTAAATAGATCTCGGTTATATTAATTAACAACATTAAACATATTAAAATTAATTTGATACGTCTCAAATTAACCATCCTTAATGTCATACCTAAAAATGTGAGGCCCCTAGAGCATTTGGCGCAACACTAGACTTTACTGGATACCTATACATGTCAATTAAGCATGAATATGGCAGAGATGTTTATTTCCTTTTAATTAGAAAGGACGATTAAGACAATACTTAATGAAGCACTTAAACATACAAAATCTCAGTACTGTGGTCTATGGTATATATGTTCCATCTTTTCTCACAAAAAGATAAGCCTATGATTAGTACTTACTAATAATTTTAAACTTAAATTGGAGTATAGTTTTTGTATTTTTGTTTTGATTAAATTATTTTTTAATTTATCATCACTTAAAATTGAATTTTTAGTTTTTTTATTTATAATATTTGGGTTTTGGGGCCAATCATTGTTTGATGATACATCAAAATGAAACCATGATGATTTTTTAAAATTGAATTTTACATTAAAATATCTTATATTTAAATATTATTTGAATCTCTAAATTATTTAATTATTTGACCAATTGTATGCTTTTTTTTATGTGTATGAAAACTATGTGTTGTGTAAGTTCAATTTTTAAAAATGGATGCCAGTCTTAAAATATACCGCTTTGTTCACTTTTATAAAAAATATTTTATTTTTATCTTTTGAACTACTTATTTATTTAATTTATTAATAAAAATATGAAACTCTTAATATAAAGAACTTTAATGGAGACTAGATGAAATGTTAACTAAAAATTATTTTTTTAAAATAATATTTTTGTAATTTTAAAAAAAAATGCATACAATTTTTCAGATTTCAACAAGTTATTAAAATAACAAATATTTATGTTTTACCATTAGATAGAGGTATCTGCAGTCGAATTTTGAAGAATTTTTTTAAATTGATCCAATACAATTAAATATGATTTAATTAAATTGATTTGTTGATACTCAAGTTAAAATTATATAAAAAAAGTATTAATATTAATATTATTAAAATATGATAAACTTCAAAATTTCAAAATGATCACAACACTAACAAAATTTTAAAATATCATAATTTTACAAATTCACTCTTTAAATTCAAATGCTAAACATAGTCATCACACACAAAAATATTGTGATATAATCCAAGTTGTAGAAAAATCACAAGTTAGTTAGGGCTAGAGTTTGTTATGTTAATTACTTGAAGTACAAGTAACTTTATATATAAATACATGCATAATGTAATCCAATTTTTTTAATAACATTCTATAATAACATCTTATTATTCATTTTCTCTCTTTCTCTCTTTCTCTCCTCACTAAAAGTGCCTCCCGCACTAACAAATTGGTATTTAGAGCTTTGATTAGTTTCTTGATTGTAATTTCAAAAATCACACGTCGGTGATCCTGTTTATGGGATCGTGGGTTGTTAATCGTGTTTGTTGCAAAGATGAATGATAATAATGGTATTCTGAATTCTCTTCTAATTCTTGACGGCAAGAATTAGGTCTGATGGAGAAAACATATGCAATCTCTGTTTGACTTTCATGAAATCCTAGAAGTGGTTACTAATGGCGTCCCTAAGCTTGTTGAGAACGCAACTGATGCTCAGAGAGTCATGAATAAGGAGGCCAAGAATAAAGACTGCAAGACTGTGTTTTATATTCAATCGACAGTAGACATAACAAACTTTGATCGGATTTCTCATGTTGAATAGACGAAGGAGACATGGTATATTCTTGTCAAATTGTAGACGTTGCGAAGGCAGTATGAATTATTATAGATGAGAGAAGAAGAAAAGATTGCAGGCTATGTCTCGAAGGTGCATAAGCTTGTTCATCTCATGAAAGGTTGTGGTGAAACCATAACTAATAAAATGATAGTTGAGAAGGTAATGCATACATTGACCTCTCACTTTGATTACTTTATCGTAGTTATTCAACAATCCAAAAATCTTGAAACCATGAAATTGGGAGATTTGGTTGGTTCGTTGGAGGCACATGAGATGAGGATTGTCGAAAGGAAAGGTGCTCAAGATTCGGGACAAGCTCTACAGGCTCAGACATGGAAGAAACATTATGGTTCCAACAAGTTCAAAGGCAAAGGAGACAAGACTTGGAGCAATAAGCCTTGGTCGAACCCTTAAAAGCATAAGGTCGATGATATGGCTCCTGGATCCTCAAAAATAGAAGAAGGAAACTCCTATCAGAAAGACAAAGAAGAGAAAAAAAAGTGTGTAGTTCTATAACTATGCAAAATGGGGTCATTTGGCCAAGAATTATTGGTACAAGAAAGGCAAGAAAGAAGTAGAAAACCTTGTAAGCCAAGATTCAGATGATTATGAAGACATGGTGGTTATGGATGCAGTTGCAGATGAGCATGTCGACAACAAGATCTAGTTTCTCGACACATGTTATTCGAATCACATGACTGGTCAAAAAGTATGGATAGCAGATTTCGAAGAGTCGAAGAAGAGCAAGGTTAAACTTGCTGATAATAGCTCGTTGCAAGCAGAAGGTACTAGCGACATAGTTATTCAAAGGAGAAATTGAGCAAAAGTTATGATCAAAGATGTACTCTATCTACCTGGAATGAAATGCAATATGCTAAATGTTGGATAACTGGTCGAAAAAGGTTTCTCAGTGATTATGATATATGGAGCCTTGGAACTATTCGACACCCATAATAATCTGGTCTTAAAATATCATTTGTCGAAGAATAAGACATTTAAGACTATGATCAATTCGACTGAGGTGCAATGTCTAAAAACATTTGTCAACCACAAGAACGGTTGGTTGTGGCATTTAAGATTTGGCCATCTGAACTTTAAGTCACTCAATCAAAAGATTACTCAAGATATGGTACCTGGTATACCAAATCTTGAGATTCCCGACAAACTCTGTGAAGGTTGCTTAGTAGGGAAGAAATCGATAAAGTATTTTGTTTCTACTATGTCAATGAGGTCCTCTTGCATACTAGAAGTAGTACATCCAGATGTATGTGACCCGTTCGAGGATCATACCAGTAGTGGAAACAAGTATTTTGTCTCATTTCTCGATGAGTATAGTCGAAAGCTTTGGATCTATGTCATCAAGCGAAAGGACGAAGAATTTGAAATCTTCAAGAGATTCAAGATGTTTGTTGAAAACCAGAGTGAAAAGAAGATCAAGGTTCTGCAAACAGATGGAGGTGGTGAATACACATTCAAGATATTTTAAGAGTTATGTGCATAACATGGTATTGATCATGAGGTAACTGCTCCTTACACGCCTCAATATAATGAAATAGCATAAAGAAGAAATATGACCATATTGGATATGGCGAGATGCATGCTGAAGCATAATAATTTTCCACAATCCTGATGGGGTGAAGTTGTCACCACTATTGTTTATATTCTAAACAAGTGTGCTACTTAGAAGCCGAAGAACAAGGTTCCTGAAGAAGTATGGAGTGGCAAACGATCATCAGTGAGTCATCTGAAGGTGTGTGGCTCTATTTTCTACAAGCATATCCCTGATGCAAGAAGAAGAAAGCTTGATGATAAAAGTGAACCTATGATTCTGGTAGTATATCATAATACAAGATCATACATGTTATTTAATCCAATGAACAATAAGATCGTGATGAGTCGAGACATTGTGATTGATGAGAACTATGTCTGGGATTGGAATTTAGATGATGCGACTAACAAGCCGTTAATGGGCTATGAAATTGATGAAGAAAGTAGTGAGCACGAAGAAATTCCAGTTGATAATGTTCGAATCATTTTCGAAGTCCTAGCGAACAACCGAGAGGGTGTGGCTCGCACAAGACCTCAAAGAACCAGAGTTCTTCCAACAAGGCTTTAAGACTATGAATTGGTTAGCGATAATGAAGTCACAACATATGGATAATTAACTCATTTTGCTTTACTTGCAGGTGTTGAACCAATCAAATATAGCGAGGCTTTAAAGAATAAACAAAAGAAGTCGGCTATGGTCGAAGAGTTAAAAGAGATCGAAAGAAACAACACATGGGAGTTAGTCGAATTGCCAGCACATAAAAAACTATCAAAGTAAAATGGATGTTCAAGTTAAAGCATAATATTGATGGGTAGATAGCAAGGCATACAGCAAGAATAGTAGCTCAAGGCTTTCTCCAGAGAGAAGGACTCGACTACTTTGAAGTATATGCATTAGTAGTAAGATTGGAGACTGTTTGATTGGTGGTAGCCTTGACATGTAAGCAAGGTTGGTTAACATTTCAATTGGATGTGAAATCAACATTTTTGAATGGTCCTCTAAATGAAGTCGTGTATGTCACATAACCTAATAGATTTATGATACAGGAGGAATCAAGTAAAGTATATAGGTTGCAAAAAGCGCCATATGGCCTCAAGCAGGCACTTAGGGCATGGAACAAGAAGATCGACTCATACCTAGTCGAATTGGGATTCATCAAATATAAATCTGAGTATGGTGTCTATGTTTAGGTTGTGGCACAGGATATAACAATCATCTGCTTATATGTCAATGACTCGTTCAAAGAGTTGACGAAGAAGGAATTTAAATTGTCGAATCTGGGAAAGTTTTCATACTTCCTAGGCATGGAATTTTAAATGTCAAAGCTAGGTATTATGCTACATCAAAGAAAATATGTCAAAGAGATACTCAAGAGATTCATGATGAAATACTCGAGTCCTGCATCCTCACTTGTCGAACCAAAATTGAAGTTGTATAAACATGGAGAGAAAGACAAAGTCGATGTCACTTTGTTCAAACAAATTGTCAGATCTCTGAGATATGTGTGCAACAGTCGACCTGATATAGGTTTCTCGGTTAGATTCGTGAGGAGATACATAGGAGAGCCAAAAGTGTCACACATGAAGGCTGCAAGAAGAATCCTGAGATACTTAAAAGGGTCGATAAACGATAGAATTCTATTTCCACAATATTATGAAAGCAAAGAAGCTGTGATTAATTTATATTCATATGTTGATTGTGTAGAAACAAGGAAAATCTAAGAAGCACAATTGGTTACTTCTTTCAAGTATTTAGTGCCCAATATCATGGTGCTCAAGAAAATAACATGTGGTGGCATTATCATCATATGAGGTTGAACATATAACAGGATCCTATGATGCTTATCAAGCAATTTGGAGCAAATTTGTGCTGGAAGAGATGGAGGTCTAAGTGAAGAAACCTCTAATGTTGCAGATCGACAATAAGTCATCCATTAATCTTGCAAATAATCTAATTTTGCATGGGAGAAGTAAGCACATTAATGTTATGTTTCATTTCCTAAGAGAGAAGATAAACTAGGGTGAACTTGAAGTGAGACATTGCTCAAGTGAAACACAATTGACTGACATTTTCATCAAAGGACTGAAGATCGACATATTCTTAACTTTGAGAAAGAAATTAGGAAAATTTCATATCGACTATGATTAGTTTGTGTTCGATAACTTGGATTATAAGAGGATATGTTGTGATATAATCCAAGTTGTAGCCCAAACCCAAGTTAGCTATGGTTAGAGTTTGTTATGTTAAATACTTAGAGCATAAGTAACTTTGTATATAAATACATGTATATTGTAATTCAGTTTTTAATAACATTCAATAATAACAATCCACATTCTTCATTCGTTCTCTTTCTCTCCTCACTAAAAGTGTCTCACGCACTAACAAAATACACATCAAAATAAATTTTGAAAAAAGTCTTATTGCAACATAAACCAAATAATAAAATAAATGGCGTATATAATAAATTTAATCTAAGAAGGGAAAATTGCTCCAAATAAGTTTTGAACAAAGTCTTATTATATTTTTCTTTTAATATTTAAAAAAAATATCATTTTAGAAAGAAAAAAAAACAAGCATTTAATCCGTCGATTTTCCAAAACCTTTGATTTTCCAAAACCATCGGTTTGCTAGTTCTTACCGGTTTTGTCTGATTTGAGTCAGTTCTCACTAGTTCAATAACTTACTCGATTCAATTCGGTGATTAGGTTTAATCAATGACACATCCAATTTTCAATTCAATCGATTTGACGGATCTGTTCAATCCAATTTTTAAAACACTGGGAAAAAAACTAACAAATATAGAATAAAAAAGAAATGTTAGAATAAAAGTTTTCTTGAACACTAAACTAATGTAGATTTTAGTTTTTTCCAATTCATCCACGCTTAATATTATTAGATTTTGTGCATGAGTATAAACTATAAGTGGTCATATAAATGGTAAGTATTCCAAATTAATAGACGGATGATATTATATAATTTTGATAGTATAAATATAATTAAGAGAATTGTTATCTTATACCTTATGATATATGATAAGAGACTTATAAATAGAAAATGTTACGAGACTTATAAATAGAAAAGTTAAATTTATTTTAAAAATTGTATACTAATTTGACTAAAAAAGTATAATTAATTTTTTTTTAATGTTTTTTCATACAAACTTATCATTTGTGATATCTTAATACATGCTCTTAAGATATAAATTAGCATTATTCCATAAATAAAGTTTGATGAAACTTGTTAGTAAGAGACATGTAAGATGATGAATGTTGCAAGAACTTTCTTAATTCTATCTTTAATTAGGACTTAGATTTTTTTAATATATATTAATGTAATGTATGTTATTAAAAATAGGTTTTAAAATTTGTGTACACGGTTTAATAATTTGGTTAAAAAAAATTCTATTCCATACCGTTTTCATAAAAAAAAAACAGATGATAAAATTCTAATATTAAATTTTGTATATTTTCAACTTTTTGAAAACTATTTGCTGTTTTAGTTTTGAGGTATTCAGATATAACCTCATAATTGCACTTTGCATATCTTTATTTAACAAGAACAAGAAAAGGTGAAAAATGTCAAAAGCAAAATGGTTGTGAAATTTTCTTGAACAAGTTGAGGAGTGGCGTTTTGGACAAGATAACATAACTGACAATTTAATCGCAACGGCCACAAGAAAAAGAAAGACTAGACTACGTGGACTTATGAGGCTTTTTCACATCATTAATAATCTTATATATGAACGTTGCACCTACAATAATTTATATTTCATGTGGGACCTTATGTCCTAGAAAAAGACTCATTCCTCTGGTTCATCCTACTACTAGAACTGTCCTGCATGATTCACTACTTGTAGTTACAATCAATATTTTACATACAAATAGGTTTATTTTACTATTTTGATTTTAGTTGAAAAACTGTAGAATGAACATGCACTTAGTTTTTTTTAGTGATTTGAACTTTCAACTATGAATAGAGTAAAACCATGTGGGGTAAAATGAGTATACAATTATATTGAATTTTTGTTTGTTTTGCTATACAAACAACTTTTTTTTTTCAAAACCATTGTTCGGATAATTGAACAGTCGCCAGTTCTGACATCAAGTGATTTCAATCTTCTCTTGATCGGAGGTTTGGAGTCAGTTCTACCATCAAATAGTTTCAGTCTCTTCTCGATCAGAGGTTTGGAGGTCAGTTCTACCATCAAGTAGTTCTAATCTTCTCTCGATCGGAAGCTCAGGGTTAGTCATACCATCAAGTAGTTTCAGTCTCCTCTCGATCAGGGGTTCGGAGGTCAATGGTACCATCAAATAGTTCCAATCTCCTCTCGATCGGAGGCTCGGGGGTCAATTCTACAATCAAGTGATCTCAATCTCCTTCCGATCGGAGTTACGGGAATCGAACCATAGTCAAACAATCTCATTTATTTTACCTCATTTTGAATGAAATATTAGCTATATTAATAATTTTTAAAAAATTCATTAAAAAATTAATATATTATTCGAAAAAAACACATATTTAAATTTTAACATAAATGATAAATAATATAACATAATTAATAATAATTTTAAAAAAAAATCAACATAAATGAATGATAATATATCTAAGTTAAACATACATTTTCTATTATAATAAAACCTAAAGGGGCACTTCCCCTGTCTCCAAATATATATCACTTTACCAAAATATCTCATGTTTATATTATTAATATAAATATTAATGTTTTTTTTAATGTTTCATAAATATATTATTAATAAGGTCGATTTAAAATATAAGAAAAATCCGAGATAAAATATCTTTATATATATATATATATATATATATAGATATATATATATATATATATATATATATATATATATATATATATATATATATATATATATAATATATATATATATATATATATATATATATATATATTATATATATTATAATATATATATATATATATATATATATATATATATATATATATATATATATATATATTCAAATTGATGTTCTTTTGCAAACTAAAATTCACATTATCCATTAAAAATATTATTTATTCTCTTATCTATTTATTATATTTTTACAAACATAAAATAAAAATCCTTAATTATTTAAAATCATATGACGTAGATCTCCTTGTATATACACATAGTCTTTTTAAAATTAATTTACTTGTTCTTTCTCATACCACTACTAAGAAAATAAAATTACAAAGTAATAATTTATAATTTATCTTATTCATATATATTTTTATTTTATGTAGAATTATAAAAGTGATAAAATAAGTATTCTTTAATAGGATACCTAATTTGAAATACAGATAGTTAAAATCTCTTAACAAAGAGAATTTTGTTTGTCGAAGAGATTGATCAATCGTAAAAGTAGAACAAAATTATTGGTAGGTCAAGGGTCGCTATAAGAGTGAGCCTTTCCCTCACTACAAAAAGATTAACGATTTGGCACTTGTCTTCTCATTCATTCTCTCTCTCTTCTTTTTCTCCCCCTACTCTAGTTCTTCTCTCTCTCTACATTCTCTTCCATAAATTCACAATAACAAACAACTCACTCACAGCAATGACACAAACAACAACAACCTCTTCAGAAACAACCACCACGACAACAACCTCAAACTCCTCCACCTCTTCATCTTCTTCACCACCACCACCTTCACATTCAACCCAAAAACAAACCCAGACAAAGCCCAGAGACGACGACAACAACAATAATAACAAACACCCAACCTACCATGGCGTAAGAAAACGCAGCTGGGGAAAATGGGTGTCGGAAATTCGAGAACCTCGCAAAAAATCACGAATCTGGCTCGGAACATTCTCAACACCAGAAGCTGCAGCTAGAGCACACGACGTAGCAGCTTTAACCATCAAAGGCAAAACCGCAATTCTCAATTTTCCTAATATCTCCAACATGCTTCCTATACCTGCCACGTCAGCACCACGTGACATTCAAGCCGCAGCGACAGCGGCAGCAGCTATGGTTGACTTTGATGAACCTGTCGTGCACGTGACTGAACAATGTTGTTCTGAATCTGATGAGTCTGAACAAGAACAAGAACAAGAACTTAGTCAAATTGTTGAACTTCCTAAAATTAATGAAGGTGAAGATGACTCGGTTGTTGACTCAGCTGGTTCTGAGTTTGTTTTGCTTGATGACTCGGTTGGTAGTACTAACTGGGTTTATCATCATCCTTTTACTCCCTCAATTGGTTTTGAAGATGGAATTGAATTCTATGCTACTTTTTCTGATGATTTTTTATCACCCATTTGGGATTGAAATCATGGGTTGTTTTCAATTTCATCAAATTTTCTACTTTTGGAATTGGAACATTACTGTAATATATTTAGTATATTATTATTACTACTACACTTTATTCTCAAACATTGTTATTATAATTTTTAGTTAAGGTCTTAGGTAGTACTCCAAATCCAAGTTGAAACTCAAACCTTTTCTTTTCTCTCTCTATGCATAGTCTTTGGTGGCTTCTTCTGTTTACTAGAAACGGACAATGTGAATGCTGAATAAGTTTCAGCCACAAAATAGTGTAATAATGGACTCCAAATAATAATTTTTTCACTGTTTGATATATACTTTGGTGTTCTTTCAGTGATATCTTTTTGCTGTAGTTAGTAGCTAGTGACCATTAGCTAGATAGAAGTGTGTGATGATTTTGAAAGGGAAGTTAAGTACAATTATTAGTTTTCAAGTTTAAATGAGTGTGTACAATAATATACTTGTAAAAAAGTTTCACACTTTTAAATGTCTGATCTCATTGGATGTATCAGATGACAAATTTATGATGGTGAGTTATTGGGTCAATATCATTTTTTATTTAAAGTAAGTATTTTTTTTTAGATTTTTTAATCACAATAACCATAATCTCCTATTTTATTGCCCTAATACTCAAATTTTCTCCATATATTCTAAATTACTCGTGTTTGATAAAAAAAATTATATGATTATAGTCGGATTATACATATAAAAATACCTTTTTACATTATTATTTATGATACGGTTGATTGCACTGACCACGAGTTCCGCATGGATGAGGTTCTACCTATCGTATAAGTCTTGTTCGAATCTCTTTGTGTGCTTGATATGAAGTCCTCCGATTTAGAATCATCCAAAAGCAATTATTGTAATTCTTAAAAGCGATGTGTCTACAAGTCGGTGTTGTCGTAACTGAGTTCGATGCCCATGTTTTCGTAGTACGATTGTGTTGTTTGGGTAGATGTGGTCACAATTGGACTACAATCAGGTCGGTTGAATGGTGATATTGGTGTGAATGTTTTGTTGGGGAAAAAAGGAAATTATTGTTGTGGTGTTTGTTAGTCTATGTTTGTTTCATTTGTTTGTTGGGTGTTTTGGTATGTGTATAATGGGTTGGTGGGTGAATATTGATAAAAATATTTTTATTATTGTTGGTAGTACGGAGTATGCTCTTGGCTTTGTGATTGTGTGTGAGACATGTATTGGTTATGGATTTCGGTGTTTATGGGTTAGAAATTATGTTGTGTTGCAAGTTAAGTGAAAGTGTATTATTGGTTTTGTTGGGCATTAGATGATGAAGCTTATTGACATGGGTCGACTAAATATTTGGGTTCAGATAGAAATTCAATTGTAATTGATTCATACCAATACATCTAATGAGGAGTTGGTTTAGATTCAATTGGAATTACAACATCGTTCAGGACAAGGTTATGGCGGTGTTTCCATTGACAACCCTAAGTTTTGGCGTAGCCTTTCCAATTGGCGTAGGTCCATTGGTCCTAGACTACTGTTGTGATAGTTTTTGAAGCACATTGGGGGGTCTGAGATTTCTTGATGCATGTCAGACTGTAGTTTCATACGAGCATTATGGTGCATCTCCACGGTAATGAACATGATAATCGGTGTTGTTGCAGTCCAGACGACTACATCTTTCTCATTCCTTTCATGATGATTTTTTGGATCTAGATATGACCTCCAAATAACCCGTGACAGAAAATATATTTGTTAGATTAAAAATAATGTTAATATTAAAAACAAATTATTATGACATGAATAGTGTACTGGTAATACATCATTTGGTCTCATGTGATCTAAGAGACCAATTGAGGACATGTGTGGTAATTCATCTCACGGGTGGACCACCTAAACCAAATAAAATAAAATAAATAATTTAGAGTTAATAGTATAAATTAAGTAAATGGAAATATCTACGACGTTAGAAACTTTCTTTGTTATGTGTCGGAATGTGAAGTTGCGGTGATTGACAGGCGCAAGGGACGATATTCTCGACCAACCATATGCTTAGGGAAAAACAACACATACGATAAAAGTAGATGAACCTATCTTTGCGGTTTTACACAAAGATCTATAGAGACACACTAAACAAGTGGAACATTAACTATATGTTCCTATTTTATCTATACTTGTTAACATAATATGTATACTACAACTAGAAGCATCTGAAATTAAAAACAAACACATTAGTAACATGATATAAATCCTAGTTTTAATTAGGTTTTTGTTGCTCGGTAGACTCTTTTGTTAATACCATACGACTATGTAAATTTTTAAGACATGTAAGTTTAATACCTTGGCCCCTCATAGCATTTTTGTCAACGAAGTATCAAAAAATTTATTGGATATTGACTCATCTTCATTGGGTTTTCCATTTACTGCCTTACCATCAATAGGTAGACCCACAACATATACACATCCTCGAAGATAAACTTAGCATCAACGACGTACGACACAAATTCGATAACATGACAAAAACATGTGCACTCTAAATAAGGTTACATATAATCGTCGAGTGGAACATATTCATGGACACGAGTGTGAAATTTTCTTGTGTCCTAAAAAGAAAGCGTAAGTTATTGATTATAAGTTATAGTTTAAAAACTTAAATACAATCAAAGTGAAATAACAACTTACATAAGAAAAAATGTTGTTGAAAGTTTCTCTACGATCTTCTCTCATGTTTAAGAGAGCCCTTTTGCAATTTTTATGAATGAGGAAGTGAGTAATTGAGTAAAATAAGTGGTAAGATTATAGTGTTTTGTTGTGTGAAAAATAAAGTGAGTGAGGATAATATTTATAGTGAAGCTAATGAGTAAAAAATTTGAGTGAATATGAGAAAAATATGAGAAATGGTGTATTTAAGTTAGTATGTTCATATGCATTCAATCTATGGGCAACTTTTGCATGAATGCAACACTGCTTTTAAGTCAATTGGCGCGTTGAATAAATTCTCCTAGACCCAACCTATCTAATTGTCGCAACTTCATCTTTGTAGTAACATGTGAAAATCCAATTGGCGTGTTGGTATATGGTTGTAAGATCAATTTGCCCAATGGTTTAGCTTTTGCTAAAATAGTACATGGTCGTGTAAGAGCTATTGGTTGTGCCTATTATTCAAATGGATGGAACATGGTTGTATAGAAAATACAAGGGAACATTACTTATGGCAGTGGCACAAGACGCTAACAGTAATATCTTCAAAACTGCCTTTGTTGTGGTTGAAGGTGAGACCGATGGTGATTGGAGTTTCTTTCTCTAAAATCTCAAAACATGTGTAGCTCCCAAACTTAACCTCTATTTTATTTTAGAAAAGCATGCATCTATTGAGAGTGGGTACAATAATCTAGATAACAGTTGGAAAAATCATCCTTATGCACATGTCTTATGCATAAGACACATTGCTGAAAACTTCATGCGTGAAATCAAAGACAAAAATCTTCTAAAAATAGTTGTGAATGTCGACTATGCTTTAAACCATCCATCATTCAGACACTACCATGAGGAAATAAGATTTTCAAATGCATAGGATTTAAGGTGGGTGGATAAAATTCCAGTGGAGAAGTGGACAAGGGAATTTGACGAGGGTCGATAATAGGGCCACATGACAACAAACTGAAGGTGCGAGAAACACAAGAAAAGAGGGGGGAGGGGAGGGGGTTGAATTGGGTTTCTAGATTTAAATTTTTTTTAACCTAATACCTCAAACAAAAAATATAATGATAAAGATAAGAACACAAGTATTATTTATCATGGTTCATTGTCAACGAAGCTACGTCCAGTCCACCCGCTTGAGTGATTTTGCCTTCACAATAAGTACTTAATCTAATAATCAAATTGATTACAACAAAATCAAAGATGCGTAATCTAAGACTTCTTGAGAAATTTTGACTATGCCTTAGTCTCTCAAGGAGAGCAACTCAAAGGCTAACTGTCAATGAATTCTTGAGAATTATGACTAAACTTAGTTTCTCAAGGAAATTAACCAAAGGTTAAGATAAACAAGGTTTGTGTTTACAAGTTACTTCAACAAGCAGATGCATAAGTTTAAATAAAATATTACACTTAAAAAAGATATTCAAAGAAAATGTTCTAAGTGTATGAGTGTGAGAAACACTTCTTTTACTTTTCTCTTTCACGTATGTTCTTTGAGTGTATGTGTTGATATACAAATCAGTTCATACGTTATCTTTCCAATCTTCCAAGACATCTTTATATAGGAATAAGTAGACTCGTTGTAGGGTGAAGTTGGAATATCCTAAATGTAATAGTTGTAGGAAGGTCACTTCATATTGCAACATTAGAGTGGTGCATGAAGCAAAGAGTTGGTGAGGATGATGGGATGTGAGAAACTTATTTGGTACAAAAGTATAATACTTTACATAGAAAGTAGATTTGCTTTTTTACTTTTGTCACATCAATTAGTCGTTGACCTTTGGATTTAAATATTCTAGTCAGAGACTTCTTATACAAGTTGATGAAGCTTGAGTAAAGTTTAAAGTTTGTCTTAGAACTTGGTGAAACATCATAGTCTTTGGAGATTAGAAAGTTCTAATACTTTTAGATGCTAGTAGTCATAATATTTTCCTGAGTCTATCTAGATGGTTTCAGTTTAGAAATGTTGACTTGATAAATCAGATTTAACTTCTTTGTAAACATGCTTTTAATACTTCTTTGTTTTTTATTTTCTGCAAACTTAAAAAAATAGTTAGAGTACAAAATTATTCTCTACACTTTGTTATCATAAAAACTCAAGGATAGTTATAGAACAAAACTTGTTCCAACGCAAACCTTGTGGAATCATTGAACTCTATCTTTAAAGGCACTAGAAAATTACCCATAAATGCATTTGCGAAATGAACCTATTATAGGTTGCTAACATAGGTTCAAAGTGGAGTAAAAGATAAAAAAGGAAACCATTATGGAAAAGATAGAAAATAATTTATGTATTTATAAACTGGTATGTATCTCCTATGTATGTTTTTATTTTCTTTGAATGTTCACAGGTACTTTGGGATTCCCTAGAACGATGCATATGGTGTTTTCATGTGGATGAAATGCAAATAGATATGTAATATTTTTTGTTTAAATAGTTCAAAGGTTTGATGATGCAATAATTTAGGTTCAAAAGTTCGGTATATATATATGATGATGCAATAATAATATGCGATAATATAGGCTTAGGGGCCTGACACATTCTGGAAAATCTGTATATACTTCTCAATGCAGGTTCAAAGGTACGACGTATACATGATAATCAAGGTATGTAGAGTTTATAGTTTCTTGCAAAAACTCAATATCCCCTCACAGGTAGGTACTATTTTTCAAAGAATGAGGTTCCTAAAAAGGGTTCCTAGAGTCATAGACCCATTTTGAGATACCATTGCCTAGAATGAGTTACTCGTAGGACAATGATGCTCCCAAAACGATCTACCCTAGGTGTGGTGTCTCATCGAGGCATAACACCAAGTAGGTCAACACGACTCTTGCCACGTGCTATCATGTGTGTATACTCAAGCTCGGGTGTAGAGATTTTCTCTCATGTAACATCACAAAGTTCAACCCATAATAGAGAATATAATAAATATCAAGAATATAATGAATATATAAAGCAGTAAAATGCGATAAAATAAAATAAAGATAAGGCAAGTAAAGCGATAGAGATAACCACCCAAACATGCAAAGAAGAAATCAAAACTATGCTCTACTTGCTTAGTCATTCCTCAAAAGAGTCGCCAACTATCATTCCGCGAAAAATATCTGAGCGCATCGCGCACTCGAAGATATAACAGAGTCGTCACCAAACTTTATTTATTCCAAAGGAAAGGAAAAATATCGATAAAATCCAAGTGGAAGAGAAAAAGGGTAAGAAAGTCAATTATGCAAGGGGAATGTATTAGTACCCCTCACATCCATTGTACTCAACGGGAACCATTTTGATTATTCTTTGCGTGAGTGGGTGTTATTATCTAAAGGTTACTTGCAAATGGTTAAAGGGGGGGATATGTTTATTAATTAATGTGCTCACCAAGGATTCAAACCCTCATGCCTACGTATTCTCAGAGTGCATTGAGAAAATCAGAGCTCCGTAGTTCTTCGTAGAAAATACGGATTTGTTGGTTGATTTTAGGGAACAGTTATAATCGTATCCTAGAAGTGTGTAGACGTTAATTGATTCTGATCCTTATTCGGATGCTCTAAGCTTTTAGTCTAACTGCTAAGGAACGAATTATAACAGTTCTTTTATGAAAAGAAAGATTTTTTTTTTTTGAAAAAAGGTGTGTGTGATAAAAATAAAATAAAAAGTTGCTTGAATTGAATTAAAAAAAATAAAGAGTTACTTGAATTGCAAAAAGAGTTGCGAAGTGAGGAAAATGTTGTTTGGATGTTGTGAAAGTATTGTTTCGACAAAGATTGTGTTATTTGAACCTATAGAGTGGTGTATCTGAATCAAAGAGTATGGTGTTAACCAATAGATAGTTATTAGCCAATGCAGAGTTGTAGGGATTTTCCAAGATCCAGGAGATCAAGACCTACAAGAAATGGGGTTGCCTAAGCACAAGGCTTACAGGGAATAAATAATTTTCCTAATCATAGAGCTTACAGGGCATCCATGACTTGCCTAAGCATAGAGCTTACATGGCATGAATGAGTTGCCTAAGCATGGAGCTTACAGGGCATGAATGATTTACCTAAGCATAAAGCTTACAGGACATGAATGATTTGCCTATGCATGAAGCTTACAGGACATAAATGATTTGCCTAAGCATAAAGCTTACAGAGCATGAATGATTTTCCTAAGCATAAAGCTTAGATGGCATGAATGATTTGCCTAAGCATAAAGCTTATAGGGCAAGAAAGAAAAAGGTATGCATGAACACGAGGCTCACAAGGCAATGCATGAAAGTTGCTCGAGCATGGAGTTCACAGGGTAATGCATGAAGGTTGCCTAAGCATGGAGATCACGGGGCAATGAATGAAAAAATGTTTTAACCATGAGGTGATTAACCTAGAGATAGAGGTATTTGGTTTAGAGATGGGTGCTTAACCATGAGAAGTTGATTAACACATGAAGTGTATGGATATCCAAACAGAATTGTGTTTGGTCCAAGGAGAACATTATTGTTGATGTTAATTATTGAGGTTTTATCCGTGGGGAAGAAATCTTGAAAGTTATTTAATTTGAATTTCACTTAGCTGTTTCCAAAGAAACAACATCTCTAGGAGAAGAACTTATGATAAAAACCCAAAACGTCTCCCAAGACTCCGGTAAAGATAGCAATAGAAATAGTCCCAAAAGTTCATCATCAAATTTGATACTCATTCCTGACATCTGATCAAGGAGCCCTTGAAATTCACTCAAGTGATCTAAAATAGAAGTCCCCTTCTTATACTTTAAACTTATGAAGTTATTCAAGAAGAACAATTTATTATTCCCTGATTTAGACGCATATAATGACATTATCTTATTCCACAAAGTTTTTCCATGTGCCTCATTAGAAATATGTTTATAAACATTATTTTCTACATATTGTCGAATAAAACCACATACTTGTTGATGTTCGAACTCCCATTCTTCATCAGACACAAAATCTGACTTTGCAGAACTAAAAATCGGTAAATGCAATATATTCATAAATAGTAAGTATTTCATCTTCTCCTTCGATAAATGGTAATTAAAACCATTCAACAGTATCATCTTCATTTTTGTATATTTGACTCCATCATTCAATCATGTAAAACAACTCTTAACCAAGAGCTCTGATGCCACTCTGATGGAAAATTAAGACACATTAACAGACCGATACGCAACGGATATAAAATTTTCCAAACCCTTAGGAATCTTGAGGATCAACAACAAATATAAGACTGAAAATCAAACGAATAAAGGCATAAAAGAACATCAATATTTTTAACATGGTAAATCCCTTAATATGAGAGTAAAAACCACGAGTCGTTCAGACCAAAGAAATAACTCCATTAAAATTAACTAAACTAACAATCACAAATCACAAACAAACTAGCTTACAGATAAGAATAAAAAAACTGAAAATTTTCTCAAATTTGCAGTTTTAGTGTGAAGTAGATAACTCTCACCTCATACGTTGTTTTGAAAATATGAATAGTCAAAAATTAGATACATGTGTTACGAACATTCCCTCCAAATTTTAGTTTGATCCGGCGGTTAACGAATTAGGGATCGTCGATTTAATGAGATTGGTTGCAGAAAAATGGGAATAAGTTTCTCTCATATTTTTTCTCTTTTAAATCCTTATTTTCTCTCTATCTCTCTCAATCCTAAATTGATCCTCTCCACTTAAATAAGTGAGACAAATTGGCTAATCATATTTGGGTTTTTCTTCACATAGGAAGGGAGCCCAAACCTAACACTTTCGTTATCGACGAGCATCCTTGAGACAAAGTAATTATTGATGGTAACAACAATGATCAATAAGTTTCACATTAGGAGTTTCGTCCACCTTCTCTTGGTCTTGGAACGCTAGGATTTGTCTTTCACCTAGTGATGCTAATTTAAGACAACCTTGTGATGGAGATTCTTCCTGCTTAAGTGAATCTCCATCGATCATGTCTATGGAGAAGATTAAAGATGATCTGGACTTGGAAGATTTTGAAGAATCTTCATAAATGAAATTTTGAAGCTGTTTCCACTTTAGCATGCCTGCTAAAGTGGTTGAGGTTTGAATTATAGGGGATCTGACTAAATCAGAAGTGAATTGATGGAATATGAAGAGATTTTTATTAGAGAGAGAGAGAGAGAGAGAGAGAGAGATTTGATTGTGGAAATTCACATGAATCAGAAGTCGATTCTCCGAGACTACATCATTGTTCTGTTTGGGAATCAGAATTGTTGATGTAAATTCCTTATGTGGTGATGCATGTTATTCTGATGCTGCAGCACGGGGTGAACTTGCAATATTAACACTCCAACGTCAAATCTGTAAATGAATAAAGATGGATAGAGTGAATTATGAATAGAATCATAAATTTAGTTGTACGTGCGATTGTTTATATATCATGAGTAACAATTGGACTTGATATATATATATATATATATATATATATATATATATATATATTTGATATGAGAATATGAGAATGAATATGAACCATTAGATTTAAAATAAATGGGTGTGAGAAGAGAGAATTTTGATAGTTAAAATATAATGTTTAATTTAAGTAATTTATTTTAATAATGGAGGAGAGAAAAAATTAATTGAGAATAAAAAATACACATAATCTCACTCATTTATTTTAAATCTAATGATTTAAATGCATTCTCATGTTTTCACATAAAATTATCATTTTCAATATATATATATATATATATATATATATATATATATATATATATATATATATATATATATATATATATATATATATTATATATATATATATATATATATATATATATATATATATATATATTATGAGAGCCTCATTTTCATAGATTCCTAATGAAAAAAATAATGTTTCTTCATGGTGTGGTGAAAAAGCTGATAATTTAAGGAGCAAAAGGCAGTAGAAATACACGTTTTGTCTTTGTCAAATTAGTTGTTGTGACTTGTGACCAATTTAAACATTAATCCTTGATTAGTAATAATGTTTCTATTAAGTTTTAAAAGTGCAATTGTCAATAATTATGTCCGTTGATACGTTTATGTCATCTTCCACTATCACCATCATATAAATCTTAATCATTCAGAGCCCTTCTTGACTACTTCCTCTCCATAGTTAATTTACGCCATGCATGGTACCACATTAATTGAGTAATTAGCGTGTTAAGAAAATCTCTAATATTTCTTTACTTTCGTAGTTAGCTAATAATTCGTTTTGTTAATTGACAAGTTAATTACTACTTGCTTCAACGACTCTCAATATTTGACTTGGCGTGCCATTTTAATTTATTATTATTACACGTTTGATTTATGGATTTTTTTGGTGAATAAAAAGATTCGGACAAAAAGAAAAAGAAAGAATAAAGGGAAAAAGCATTGTCAAAAGAAATGTCCGCAATAAATAAATAAATTAGACAACGTCTTTAAAGAAAAAATAATACAGTAGGAGATTACGTTTGAGAATTATACCGTTGTAAGGTTTTGAATATTCATTACAACGTCCTTTTAGATGTTTGTCGTTGTAGTGTTTTCAAAACTTTAGATGGTACGTATACGTAGTAGTGGGTAGTACATATTCTACAATAAGCATTGTTTTAAGGAATAAAAATATCTTTGATTTTGTGTACCACTTTCTAATTATTATACATCACTATGCTTTTTTTTTGTATTGATGTAAATGTGGAGATTAAAGTTTCGACCAAAATAAAATAATTGTTTGAATGTGTATTTGTTTCTATAATTTTCAAACTCTTGTATGGGTTTCTAAGGAGGTTAGTGTTAAACACTAGAATAATAACTATTGAATATTGACCATTATTATTGTTGTTATTATATGGATGATAATATTTTGTAGATATCATGTAAAATAAGATGTTCTGTCAAGATTGTGAGACATATTATCTCTATAACACTTTAGTGGAAAGAAACATGTTAAGCAATATGTCCAGCCGTATATGAGATATCATGTCTCACTCTGTTTGTTTGGCGTAATGGTAATTGAAGTATTTCTCGTGCTTTTATAGTTTTGTTCATTTTATGTTCAATCAAAGATATGATTGTTTATGCGCATTTGGATTTAAGAAAGATTTGATCTGAGTCAATTTTAGCAAGAATGAATTCAAAAGATTCATATTTATTCAAGATTTGATTCAATCAAGAATTGCAATCAAAATTATGAAGATTGATCCTATGCACTGTTGGAGGTTCAGCCACATTCAAATCAAAAACCCTGAACGGCTTTCTAGCTGGACTTTTACTGCTATCTAAGAAGTCATTCTTCTTTGTGAAGACTTAGACCTTGCACTGCGAAGCTTAGCGTGTTCAATTATTATCGAGTTTTTGTTGTGTTTTATTTTGTAATACTCTATTCACGGGTCATATTTTAAAGTTAGGAGAATAAAGTATTTGATTTGAATTATTGTTTCATCATTCATTTACTTTTGTAAATGTCCAAACACTTGGAAGAGTGTTTAAGTAAAGTGAGAGGATCTCAGATTCAGGGGGAGTTTGGGTAGAAGTTCACGGGTAGTATTAGGAAAATAGGCATTGAATTGAGAGAGTTCAAATAAGACCAATATGTACGATTGACAATTAAGAGCGAATTTTCTTTCATCGGGTTAATGACTCTTAAACGTCAGTGACTTTGCACCAAATTGAGTTAATGATTAATGTGTTATTTAAATTCTACATTTATCCTTCTAGTCACGCATACTCATTGTCATACATGTTATTCCAACATCGTGTTTGACATCTTGTCATAAGTAGAAAGTAATTTCAATTGGTATCAAAGTTGACACCATGTTCTAATTGGGTGAGATATAGGATTTTCTCTACATTATGTTCAAAATAGACAATGCTAAAGAAAGAGGATATGTGAATCGACCACCTATTCTTGATGGTACAATTATGATTATTTGAAGGCTTACATGGTTTCCTTTATCAAGTCTATGGATAGTAAGACTTGGAAAACAATCATAAATGGATAGACTCCTTCAAAGGTTACCGTTGAAGATAACACTGAAACCTTGAAGCTTGAGAATGATTGGTCAAAGGAAGAAGATGAAGAAGCACATGGTATCTCTCGTTCCCTTAATTCCATTTATAATGGATTGGTAAGAATATCTTAAGAATCGTCAACATTGGAACCATCGTCAAAGAAGCTTGAGAAACTCTCTGAACTACTCATGAAGGAACCTCCAAATTTCGTATGTCAAGACTTCAACTCCTCACAAAAAAAAAATTGAAAATCTGAAGATGAAAGAGGATGAAACTACTGCTCAATTTAATGTTTGTCTCCGTGACATTGTGAACAACTCTTTTTTCCTTTTGTGAAAAAATATTAGAAGAAAAGCTATCTAAAAAATTCTTAGATCTCTTCCAAAGAGGTTTGATATGAAAGTCACAATCATTGAAGAAGCATAAGATGCGAGTACTATAAAAGTTGATGAGCTAACTGGTTCTACTTTAACATTTGAAGTTGATATTAATGACAAATCCAAGAAAAAGAACAAAAGTGCAGCATTCAAAGCTGGTGTTGGAGAAGATGAGGATTAAGCAAAAAAGTGATATTGATGATAACCTAATTGAATCTATTTCATTTCTAGTCAAAAGGTTTGGCAAGTTCATGAGGAGACTTGACATAAGATCAAGAATAATGTCACAAATGATGTCAAAGACAATATGCCTCATAATTCTAAAGGGTTCAATCCTCGGCACAAAGGAAAAAACAAAGATAAACAAAACAATAACAATGGAATCCAATGTCATGACTGTGAAGGTTTTGAATACATTCAGGTTGAATGCACCAACTTTCTTAGGAAACAAAAGAAGGGATACACTACTATTTTTTCAGATGATGAGTCAAATAAATAAAGTGAAAGTGAACAAGTCAACAATGTGGTTGCCTTCACAGTACACATAAGATCCAAATATATTTTGCATAATGATGGTGACTCAAGTGATGAAAAAATGTCTGATAATGCACTTGTTGAAGCCTACAAGATGTTATATCTCAAGTGGAATGAAGAATGCAAATCTATTGGAAAACAAAGAGAAAATACAGGTGGTACGCTTCAAGACAAAACGCGTATGACAACTACAATTTCTGACTTAAAGTAAGAAGTTGAGCATTTAAACTCCAAACATGGAGATATGACTAAATTTGCGCACATGCTAAATTCTGTTTCTGAAACTCTTGATTAAATTTTAGGGGTAGGAAAAATAGAAAGAGATGTGAAAGGAGTTAGATTCAATTATAATGCATTAAACTATAAAACTAAGTTTATCTCTCATACAAAGAAGAATGAGTTCATCATGTCAAACTACAAGTCTCAACATTATGGTCGACACTACAACCAGTGCTCTAATGCTTATGCCATAGCTTCATGGGTATGTACTTATAGTGGTCTCCTAGGACATATAAGACCTTTTCGTTACAAATTATGTAGACCTCACTACCACTATCAGCCTCGACTTACCCAGAATACTACAAAAGAAATACGGCCTCAACAAGTGTGAAAACTCAAGGATGAAAGCCTAAGTCATATAGGTTATACTTTCTTAAAAGCCTATTCTCGTAAAGACTGGTATTTTGATAGTGGATGCTCCATACACATGACAGGAGAAAATAGCTATTTGAAGAACTTAAAGTCTTACTCCAACAACTATGTGACGTTCGGTGATGGAGCCAAATTTAAAATCATTGGAAAATGGAAGTTAGAGTACCCATGTCTCTTAAGTTTGGAAGGTGCACTTCTATTTGAAGTTATCACTACTAATCTCTTATGCATTAGTCAATTGTGTGATTAAGACTTGTGTGTTAATTTCAATAGTTCTTAATTCACAATCACTAACAAACATCAAGTCCAACATCTGAAAGGATCCTGATCATCAGACAGTTGTTATATGTGGTGTTCGCGAGAAAAGAATCAACCTCAATCTTGAATGATTTCCAAGACTGATGAAACTAAACTTTGCCATAGAAAACTTGGTCATTTAAATCTCAGAAGTATGAGGAATATCGTCTAAAAAAAGGACATCATTATTCTTCCTAATGTCAAGATTGAGTAAGGCAAGATTTATGGTGAATATCAGATAGGAAAGCAGACCAAGATTTCACACAAGAAGGTCAACATCTTACCACCTCCATAGTTCTTGAGTTACTTCACATGAATCTCATGGGACCCATGCAAGTTGAAATCATAGGAAGAATGATATATGTTTTTGTGTGTGTTGGTGATTTCTCAAGGTACACATGGGTTGAGTTTCTTCGAGAAAAATCAGATACCTTTAATATCTTTGAAAGTTTATGTCAACAGTTACAACATTAGAAAAGAGAATAAGTTAGTAATATTACAAGAATTTTTAGTGATCATGTAAAAGAATTAGATAACTCAAGCTTTTCAAAATTTTATACATCTAATGGTATTATGGTTCATGTGTTTTCAGCCCTTGTCACCCCTCAACAAAACGGGGCTATTGAGAGTAAGAATCGAACTGCTCAAGAAATTTCTAGGTTCATGATTCATTCCAACAATCCACCCTATCACTTTTGGGGAGAAGCAATGGACACTTCTTATCATATTCGCAGTTGTGTAACCATTCGACTAGGCACCAAATTCACTCATAATGAGATGTGGAAAGGAAGAATGCCAAGTGTAAGATATTTTCATGTTTTTGATAGAAAATGTTATATACTTACTAATCGAGAGAGAAGACATAAGTTGGGTCCTAAAATTTATGAAGGAATATTCTCGGGATACTCTATAAATAGTGGGGCATACTGAGTATTCAATAATACTACAAAATACATGATGGAGTCCATAAACGTTATTATTGATGACTTCAAATATAAAGTTGTCTATCAAGAAGAGGAGGAGTCCATTGTTCTTGAGCAACTTGTCACATAAGATGTGTTAGACAGAGGTACCAACATCACTCTGTCGACTGAAGATGAGATTTCAAATGTTGAAGAAAATACTACTCCAGTAAATAAAGGACCATCTAAAGAGTTCATAAGAGACATCCTTTTGAAAACATAATTGGGGATCTCAATGAAGGACTCATCACCATATTTATATAAATGACAGAAAATACATGTTTTAGATCCAAAAGTAAGTTCAAGAATGTCAAGGAACCCCTCAAGGATGAATACTAGATAAATTTCATGCAAGAAGAACTTGGTAAATTTGAAAAGAATAAAGTTTGAGAGAGGTTGTTCCTAGACCCATCTCTGCCAACTTTATTGGTACCAAATGGAACTATAAAACCAAGTATGATATGAATAGAAATTTCACAAGAAACAAGGCTTGTCTAGTGGCTCAAGGGTACACTCAAATAGAGGGTGTTGATTTTTATGAAAATTTTGCCCTTGTCACCCGGTTAGAAGCTATGAGGTTGCTACTTGGGATATCTTGTCTTTTAAAGTTCAAAATGCATCAAATGGATGTGTAAATATCCTTCCTTAATGGATATTTGAAGGGAGAAGTTTATCTTGAACCACCTAAAGGATTCATTTATGCTTGTTCACCAGATCATGTCTACAAGCTTAAGAAGATACTTTATGGCTTGAAACAAGCTCCCAGATCTTGGTATGAAAGACTCATATAGTTTCTCACTAGAAATGCTTATGTTAGAGGTGGAATTGAAAAAAAAACAATTAGTTAAGAAAGAAGAACGGGAGCTCATGATAGCCTAAATAGATATGAATGACATTGTGTTTTGAGGGATGTCAAGTAAGATGGTAGAACATTTTGTTCAATTGTAGTACCTCAAAATCCCCCTTCCCCATTCTTGCTTTTTCATCTAACCCGTAACCTGAGACCCATCTAACTTCATGCATATTCATCCTCATTCATTCATTCATGGTTAACATTGACTAACAAACATCATAGATTCAATGTTTCTGGTTAACAAAACAGATTTGATTAGAAATTTTGGTATTGCTCATCCTATGGGTTGCAACCCTAATTCTTGATCTTAAGGGATCTTATGTTTGCCTTTATAGAAGTCTGACGTTGACTTCTAAACCCTAACGGTGGGCCCGTGGTCTGAGGTGTAGCATGTGGAGCTTTGTATGGTGTTTGAAACCCTAATCATGGATAATTGATATTCAGGTGCTTTGCTGGTTTGGCTTTCTAATCCATGGTTCATCAAAACCATAGTCCTTGGCTTTGAGGTTTGTGAACCCTACAATTTTCATTTAGGTAGTGGAAACCCTAGTTATGGTTCATGGCATTGATGCGCCACTTGAGTTGACTTCTCTCCTAGATTGAGATTCTTGATTGATACACATCTTTGAACTTAGACTTAGTAAACCCTAATTCATGGTGTAATGTGATTGATTCAAGGCATGTTTGCATTCATGTTCATTGACCACATGGTCTCATGATCCATTTGATCTGAGTCTTATTTCATTCCCACCTCATCCATTACTTTCATGGTTTTATTAAAATGGCAAGATTCATTTATGCTTTGATTTATAGTCCTATTAATAGAAATTCATTTGATCAAGTCTTTCTATGACCCATTAATTCAATTTCATTCATTCATTAAAAGAAAGTCAAGCCATTGTGCCTCACACATGACCCTATGCATCAAAACAAAGGGAAAAACCCATTTGGCATGATGGAAATCGATTACCATGTTTGGGAAATCGATTTACCAACTCCAGTGGCCAAAAATTATATTTCTGGATGATGGAAATCGATTACCATGTTTGGGGAATCGATTTCCCTGCTCCAGTAGTCAAAAATACATTTTTGGATGATGGAAATCGATTACCATGTTTGGGAAATCGATTTCCCTACTCCAGTAGTCAAAAAATGCACTTCTGGATGATGGAAATCGATTTCCATGCTTGGTAAATCGATTTACCTTGGGACAGTAGCAAAAAAAACAATTTTTTATGATGTAAATCGATTTACATGCTTGGTAAATCGATTTATACCCTGGAAGAGTGGGTCAAAATACAACATTTTTCAGCAATAATGTAGTTTCCTTTGCACTCAAAAACACCTCAAATGCTTGCATCAATACACCTTGAAATCTCTACACAATTATGCAACAACCAACCATAACATTCATGCATTAAACCAAGTATTCCCAACACTTATCAACTTTAAGCTATTCTAACATCCTCCAACTGTCATAACAGTCCCAAACTAACCACATCAAACTAACTCCAAACCACATCAAACTAATTCCAAACCACATCAAACTAATTCCAAACCATTTTAACTAATTCCAAGCCTCATTTAACTAATTCCAAGCCTCACAAAACTAACTCCAAACATCCATTTGATCCAAACATGTAACCTATATAAACACAACGGGGAGCAAAAAATCAGAACTTGATCATTCTCAAATTATTCATTGCAAATTCAACTTTTCTCACTTCATCTTCTCCAATTCTTCTCCCTACACCAAATCTCAAATCACCATTGGAGCAAGCTTCACATTGAAGTTTGTTATCAATTGAGCTAAACCTCTTACATTCAACAATCATCCCTATATTCACATAATCAACATCAACAACAACAATTTAATTCAAAAAATTTCAGAGTTGATTCTTGAAGAGGAGGAGTTCATAGTAGAAGTAGAAGATTAAAGGTTCAATTGAGCATACCTGTGGTTTCTCTTCTTCATCTTCATCACATCCAAATTTCAACAAGTTCCAAGACAATCCTCCGCCTTGTAGGTCGGTGACTCTTCATCTTTGCTTGTTTGTTGAATTTTTGATACCACATTGTAGCTTGTGTAGTTAAGAATCAAAACCCCAGGGTTTGATGGTTTGATTCTCCTCCACCTCCATTTAATTATAGATTTTGTGCTTAGGGTTCTTGACTTTAATTGCTTAATTTCCATAATTAATTAATTTATGGTTAGAATGGATGGGGGATTAGGATAGAGGAGGTTGAGAGGAGTAAGAAAGTTGTGCTTTTTCTTGATTCCAGCCAATTCCGCTGCCTCCGGCGCGGTGGTGCCGAAGCTCCGATGGTGGTTCATTTTTGACATGAAAATTGGAAGTTGATGTGTAGATAAGACCAAATGAATTTGCTGAATTTTTGCATTTCCCTTTGTAATTTCTGTTGGGCTTAACCATTAAGTCCAATAGTTTACTTTCCACGCCCCTGGTTTGCTTAATACTTGCTGAACCCAACTACACTTATTGTTATTTGGGCTCATTCTGTTGGGCCCAAAAACCCCTTTACTGGATTCTGCACTCTATTCATGGTCTGCACCCCCCTTGGCCCAACATTTTAATTACCATTTCAATTACCTTTAATTCCATCTTATTTTGTGTTGATATTTTGGTAATTATTTTGTTAGCATTTTAATTAGGTTTAATTAGGCTTTAGATTTTAATTAGAATTTAGGAATTAATTGGAGTTTTGTATAGTTTTCTAATTAGATTTTAATATAGTTTAGTTAGATTAGGAATTAGAAAATAGTTAGATTTTAGCTAATTGTAGAATTTAGTAAATTCTTGAACATTAGGTTAATTTTACAATTTAAGACTTAATCAATGTTTTTCTTCTAATTGGACTTTAATTGGAATTAAGTTTGTGTTCATAATTGGATATTTTTGTGATATGAATTTACCCTTTAGGGGTTATTTTGATATGTTAACCACATAATTGCATGTTCCCTTAGGAATTATACATAGGATTTTAATCAATATTTTGACCAATATGTACATGCTCCCTTAGGACTCCTAACTTAAGATTTTCAATCAATTTTAATCAATCAATGCATGATCCCCTAGGGTAGTTTCTAACAACCACTAACTTCTAGAGTAGAATTAACCTAATTCCCTAAAACCAAAATAAAACCCATGATTAAATTGATCAAAAGCAATTTTGACTGATTAAATCCTTTGAACTTGTATAATCCCACAATCTAAATTGAGTGACCAAAAGACCCTTGGTCAC
Source organism: Lathyrus oleraceus (assembly GCF_024323335.1). Lineage (NCBI taxonomy): Eukaryota > Viridiplantae > Streptophyta > Magnoliopsida > Fabales > Fabaceae > Lathyrus > Lathyrus oleraceus. The sequence continues at coordinate 487,353,798 of NC_066582.1, read as the reverse complement.
TCAATGAGACTTTTCTTCTAAGTTGTGAAGCTCGAAGCCTCAAGTCAAGATCTTCAATCAAGGCATCCTCAGTCATACCAAGCAGCGGATTATTCAAGCACATCAAAGGTGGAAACTACAAAAACTTGTTAAATCAAAGTTAGAATTGTGTGACATGAGCCTTGAGTAATGGAGAAGGAGTGGGACTGGAGTATTCCTACCCCCATTCTGAGTATCTTTGGGTATGGGACGTATGACCCAACACTCGTCGTATTCACCTCTATTCATAGACTTTAACACGATTTTAATCATACGAGTGACAAGTAGCTCTCTCTTCACAAAGCAATACAACAAGCAAGGACTACATCAACAACTTATCAATCATGAATCAAGTTGCACGATATGAGCCTTAAGTAATAGAGAAGGAGTGAGACTGGAGTATTCCTACCCCCATTTTTAGTATCTTTAGGTATGGGACATATGACCCAGCGCTCATCGTATTCACCTTTATTCATAGACTTTAGTGCAATTCGAATCGAACAATTGATAAGGTCTTCATCATCAACACAAGAAATAACTACAAAGACTCGTCTCTCTCCACTTGAAAGTTAAGACGAGAGTTACATGCCATGAGCCTTAAGTAGTAATGAAGGAATGAGACAAGAGCTTTCCTATACTCATTCTGGATATCTTTGGGTGCGAGACGTTTGGCTCGTTGCTTATCGTATCCACCTTTACTCATAGACTTTAGTGTGATCTCATCCAGTAACTATCAAGTATATCCATTCTAATCATTTTATTTAAATCAGTCTATCATCTCTTCTTGCCTCCAATTATCTCACTTTTAGCCCTAGTGGGCTGAACTACGAAAGCTCTGATTTCGTTATTGCATTATAAGGATACGTAAGCTGGAAAACCCAGTTTCTTCGCGAGCTACCCAATTTATCAATCAATCATTCTTCATCCATTCAATCAATACCATCTTTTTGAGATCAATCATACTTCTCCTTGGACTCCTTGTATATCCTTTTGGGACGTCTTAACGACAGTCCACCTCATCAATGGAGAGTTGTTTGGCCCTGTCATCCAAACATTTAATTCATTCTTTTTTAGGCTAAGACGCCACTTTGCTCTTCTATTCAGAGCCTATCCCTTTCTTGGATCCAAGATACTATTCTTATTTGATCTCGAATTGTTGATTCCTCATCCAGTGATATACTGTTTCCTTGTCCACAACGATACCTTCTCTTGGGCCCCGCTTTTACCCTTTGTGACGTTGTAACACCAGTTCATCTTGTGAATCGAGAGTTGTTTGGCTCGTATCTAGACATTCAATTCATTCCTTTGGTTGAGAGGCTTGTTTACTCTTTTATTATAAGTTCCCTCCAATTGTGGGTTCCCTTGATACCGTTATGTTGGTACAAGTTATACTTTTCATCATTGTATGTGTCTCTCTTTAGTCTCGTAGTTCCGAACTATGATTGCTCTAACTTTCTCATTATACAATGAGAATACGTATGCACGAGGATGCGAATCCTCAGAGAGCATACTTCTAATAATTCCTCCTTAGCCTTGGGGCACCATCCATATCTTTCACAATCCATTATCTACCTTTGATCATAAATCGTTCACCCAGTGACATATTATTCCTTTGACATCGAAATACACTTTCGTTGGAATTCCATATTCACCCTTTTAGGATGTATATTGCATAGTTCGCATTTCTATCTAGAGTTGTTTGGCTCATAATCCAAACATCTCTATGGTACAAATCCCATTTATCTTATGGATTCCAATACAGTTCCACCTTTCGGCTTCGAACAACACTTCATCAGTCACTTGTCACCAGATATCCAATTATGTGACTTTGGTCACTTTATTCCGTTCATCTCCATGATGCATTCATAACCTACATTATTTCACTCCATGTGATATACCTATTCTTTCAGCCAAATACATTATACCTTTGTGCTCCATCTTGTACCTCCTTGTGAACCGAGAGTTGTTTGGCCCGTAACCCAAACACCTAATTCCTCTCTTTTTTGGTTGTTTCGATACAGTGATACAATGTTCATACCTGTTTATTCTTGGGTTCACATTTTCACCCTTATTGGAGTTTAAAACACTATTCTTTGGTTCAGACCATATTGTTATCGCACTTCTTTTCATCTCCCACCTCTAGTTCCTTGAACTACGAATCTCTGAATTCATCATTGCACTATGAGAATACGTAGGCATGAGGGCCTTAATCCTTACCGATCACTTTATCTATTCCTTTCCTTTCCCCTCATTCTTTTGTGAGTAATCTTTAGATATAACACCTATTCGAGCGAGAACAATCAAAACGGTTCCCATGGAGTACCATAGATGTTTGAGGGGCTAATACCTTCCCCTTGCATAACCGACTTCCTTACCCAGTATATCTCTTTCCCCCGGGTTTTATCGATGTTTTCACTTCCCATTGGGGATAAATAAAGTTCGATGGCGACTTTATTGTATGTTCGAGCGTGCGATACGTTCGGGTATATTTTCGCTAGCTTCAGCTGGCGACTCTGCTGGGGATACTTCGCTGCTTGGAGTACTTCCTAGTCGCTAAAAGGAGTTGAGCCTAGTTTAGGTTGTTCTTTCGCTAGTTTTTAGGTGCTTACCTTTATAGATTCACTTGCTTCTATTTATCGCATTTCTTATTGCTTTATTTTATGGATATTATTTGTTATGCTGTTATTGGGATGGGATAGACTACATAAGAGGAAATCTCTATAACCAAGCTCAGTATACACATAGGATAGATTTGTGGTTAGTCGTGTACGCCTGCGTTTCGTGCGTTGGGTTGTTACAATTTCTAAACACTTTTTGAAAACGATAAGTCTTAATTAATTAATAAAGCGGTGTCGCTGTTTTTGAAAATTAAAAATCCAAATTTTATGATCAGATACCGCTATCACACTTTCACCTAAAATCGGCATCTGATTGATTTCACTTACGCGCAAAGCATTTGACTTTTTAAAATAAAATTTAGAATCAAAAAAAATAATTTAATATTAAAAATCAGTATCCATATATTTTACCGAGTCCAGTCAAAACGACGGTCCTCAGATCCCGAACTCTAAGAGCTTATCCGAACATGGTTACAGAAAACATGCTATTATTTAATTGTAAATATAAAAAACTAAACATAAAATAATTCTAATATAGAAACTAAATAGAAATAGAAACAATAATATATATATATATATATATATATATATATATATATATATAAATATATATATATATATATATATATGAAAATTGAATAGCAACAACAATAATAGCAATAATAACAACAACAATAATAGCAGCAATGAACAATAAAAACAATACGAACTAAACATGAACATTGAATAGCAACAGCAATAATAGCAACAATAATAATAATGAAGACTGAAAATTAATAGGAGCAACAATAGTAATAAAAACTCAGAAAACAATAACAATAGGAATAATATAAACCTAAAATTAAAGCATGTAAATAGAATAAAATCTGCAAATAAAAGCTGGAATAAGATTTATTATGGAATTAAAATTACAAAACGGTTCTGACAAGATTGTTGTAACGTTGATCCAAGCACACATCGAAATCCTAATCCTAAGATGCAACAACCCCTCAATGTGAGAAACTACTGATTTTACAATACTGAAACTTCTGCCTAAAAATAAATGCTCTAAAACTTGGATGATGAAAACTTAAGACTTATGGCTATTTATAGTGCTGGAAACTGATGAAAAGTGTCTAAAACCGTGTAGGAGAAGTTGGAGAGTTAGCATCTAAAGTGGGAGAGGACTGGGTCTGGCAGTTGCTATTTTTCTGGCCTCAAAGTCCATGACGGACGCCATGGCCTCATGGCGAACGCCATGAGTGCAAAACTGGTAGAACATGGGTTTGAAGTCTATGGCAAATGCCACGGCCTCATGGCGAACGCCATGAGTGCTGAGTTGCATCCTTTTTTTACTTTTCTTCATGCTTAGTTGGCTCCATGACTGCCATATCATGGCAAATGCCATGGTGAATGCCATGAGTGCCAAATTTGCCCTTTTTCTCTGTTCTTTGCCATTTTCGTCCTGACTTCTCGCACAGATGCTCCTACTTAGAAAATACCTAAAATTGACACAATATACCAGCATAAATCCTTAAAAAGGAAATAAAATGGACTAAAATGACATGTGTATTAAGTCAGAAATGTGATACGCTTCATTGTTATCATTCTGATCGATTTTAAAAAGTCAATTCGAAACCCGATTCGAACCGTTCGGTTTTTACAAAATGAAATCCTAACACATCCAATAATATTTGGTTTTTTGCGGTTTTTAGTTTTTTAAAATTAGTTTGCAAATTTTATTTGGATTGGTTTGGATTTGAAAACCCATAGCAGCAAGGGCTCCTTTTTTATTCTGAAAATCGGGTGGAGTAGAAGGGTGTGGGCTTGGTTCAAAAAGAGCATTGTTGTTCTTATAAGAGAAATTTGGATGTTTCCTCCATCTAGGATTATACGTGTTAGAGTAAGGATTACCCTGTGTATAATTCACCTGATCGTGAGAAGGCTCATACAACAATTGAAAGTCGGATGTGACATATCCTTGCACTCCATAAATCTCATAGAGAGAAGTAATTGCAGGTACGGTAGCTGCGAGAGTAATGGTTAGGTTCTCAATCTTCTAACTAAGGGCATCTACCTTCTTGAGCTCATTCCATGTCATAATGGAATTAGCTGGGAGGGACTGTAGCCAAGCTCTTTCTCTATCCCTAAGGAAAATGGGAAAAATACATAATTGAATTGCATCGGGGTCGACGCCATTAATCTTGTACGTGTCGACATACTAAAGAAACACAAAAAGATATAGATTCCGGTCATTCGTAGGAGAGGGTTTTAGTTCAAATTTGTTAACTTAAACATTAGGGGGAGCAATGCTAGAATGAGGCTCGTCCTGAGATGGAACGACATAATCCTTAAGAGGATGCTCGTTGTTCGCAACCATAGGGATGGGAAAATGGGTGTAAAGTTGTTATAGTTGGTGCCTTATGTGAATAAAATGCTCGATTTCATTAATCGGATATTTAAACTCGTCCCCAATTGAGTGGATAATTGGCATACAACTGAAAGAGGGGGGGGGGGGGGGGAGGGATAACAGAAAGTGCCTTAGTCTATACGACACAACAACAAAGTCGCGATATTGATAGGCCCGTAAGTGCATGAAAATATCATAGTAATCTAAAATAATGCTGAACCCATAAATACTAATTATCAAATGTATTGTTATCTATCGTTGCTATGTAAATCTAATGCTATTGATGATAATTGAGGATGCAAAATAACAAAAACAAACTAGTTTAGATAAATCAATCAAAGATTGAGACTAGAATGTGGCTCACATTGACCAACAATATTTGCAAGTTGTATTAATTATTAATTAACTTGGGATAACATTTTATCATTAGAAAAAGAATTAATCTAAAGGAACATTTCGATTTCGCACAGCCGGAACCAAGTTTCAACCTAAAACCTATATTTCCGATTTCAGGTGCTCAGCGTGTTAAAGTGAAAAACTTCGATTTTTGAAAATTAATTACTTTCAATTAATCAAAAAGTTGTTTAAAGTGAAAAACAGGTTTAAAGGTATTACCGACTTTCACTCGTCTAATATCGGATTTTAAGTGCATAAACGCCCGCTTTCGCGTGTCTGTTTATGGCCTTAAAATTCCTTTTGTTAGCTCTGTATTTTTATGATTGGAAACAATTTTGTTAAAATTTGTATCAAAGTAAGATGTTGAGCAAGATGTCGTGACATGTTGATTAGAAATCTTTGCAGGTTTTCTTTTACTTCTTGGAAGACTTATTTTATTATGAGACATCTAAAGATTCTCTTAATATTCAGCTACGATATTTGACTGTCCAAGAAGGTTTATTTTAGGAACTCTTGTTTCGTTTCCAACTGTGCACTTGTTTCATAAAAAGGGGTGTTGATACATTTTAAGGAAACATAGATCAGATTTGATTTGATTCTGCAGGAGATTATGCAGAATGGATGTCGAAACATTTAAGGAAACATTTTATTTAATTCTGCCGAAGATTGTGTAGACTGGATGTCGAAACATTTAAGAAAAAATTTGGTTTGATTATATAGAAGATTGTGCAGACTGGATGTCAAAACATTTAAGGAAATATTTGATTTGATTCTGTAGAAGATTGCGCAGACTGGATGTCGAAACATTTAAGGAGACATCAGATTTGATTATGTAGAATAGATGTCCAAACATTTAAGGAGACATCAGATTTGATTATGCAGAATGGATATCAAAACATCTAAGGAGACATCAGATTTGATTCTGCAGAGTGGATGTCAAAACATTTATGGAGACATCAGATTTGATTTTGCAGAATGGGTGTCAAAATATTTAAGGAGACATGAGATTTGATTCTGCAGAATGAATGTCAAAACATTTAAGGACACATCAGATTTGATTCTACATAATGGATGTCAAAACATTTAAGGAGACATCAGATTTAATTTGATCAAATATTACGCAGAACAGATGTCAAAACATATAAGGAGATATCATATTTGATTTGATTTGATTTGATTTGATTTGTTTTGGATCTGCTTATTTTTTAACCTGAAGCCCATGCTATTCTAGGGATATTTAAAGGGTGATTCTAAACCTAAAAAAAAGCAAGGAGTTATGCTGGAAATTGTCATTATTAGGGTTTAGTCGTTGTTATTTGTGAGCCATTCTATTATCTCTTTGATACTTGAATGGAATGAGTTTATTGAGTTGTAATTGTGAATCACTCATGAGCTTTTAAGCAAGAGTATATTCTGTTTCATTGGAAGTGTGTCTTCTGTTCTTTGATTGTTTTCATTTGTTATCATTTTTGTGTGATTGAAGGGAAGTGAGAGGTGTAACACCCCGATAAAATAAGATAATTATTTAATTTAAGTTAATAATATATTTATTAATTTAATTAAATAATTGGAATATTATTATTGGAATTATTATTATTGGAATAATAAGTTGGAATATATATAAAGAGTTCCATTTGGTAAAAAGGGTTTTCACGTGAAAATCAGAGAAGCGACAGAAAGTGAGAAAAGGGCAAGGAGGAAGAGCAAGAGAAGAAGGTTGAAGAAGGAAGAGCTTGAAGCTAAAGGATTGCCGGATTAACTCAGGTAAGGGGGGTTTATCGTCGCTTAATGGGTATTATGGGTTAACATGTAATGGGTAGTAATAAGCCGTTGAATTGACCCTAATTGGGATGATGAGTGCTGAAAAATTGTGATGAATAAGTTATGTTAAAGCTGTAATTGAATCTATATTTGGGTGAGTTGTGATTTTCCGAAAGTGTAGCTTTTTACGGAATTGAAATCGGAGGTCCGGAAGTCCTCCAACGGCGGAAAATGCGGAGAATTCTGCATTCTGCTCGTGTTAGCGCAGGAACAGCTTTCTGTCTTGCGTTAACCGGTAAACCCAGGGTGTTAACCGGTTAACACTGTTATGAATTGTGAAATATTGCTGTTTGTCTTGCGTTAACCGGTTAACCCAGGGCGTTAACCGGTTAACACTGTTGTGGATTGCCAGGAAGCGTGTTCTGTTTGCGTTAACCGGTTAACCCAGGGCGTTAACCGGTTAACACTGTTGGCAAAGTGAAAAATTTATATTTAAATGTGGTGTGCATGTTTGATGTTTGGCCTATATTGGCGTATGATATAATAGGGATCATTTCCCGTTGTTTTGAGCAGTAGGGGTATTAGTAGAGCGTGCTAATACTGTGATTGATTATGTGGCATGATATGATTATGTGATAAATATGTTGATGATGTATGATGGTATGCATAATGCTGTGGATGTATCTATTATGTATGCAATTGTGAATGGACTGTTTATGGCTTAGAGTGTGAGCATATGTCCATTGGGGATGATTGTTGATGTTTGCATGACTAAGTGATTTAGCTTGCATATTGTGGCCTCTATGGTGGTAGCTAATTCCCATGGTGAGGAATTAGTGAGTGAGTTATTGTGGATTGTTGTTGATGTTTGCATGCTAGGTGATTAGCGTGCATATCATAGCCCTTGGGGTGGTAGCTAATTCCCATGGTGAGGAATTAGTGAGTGAGTCACTAGGTCTCAAATGAGTGGGACTAGTGAGCTTGGTAGCCGTATCTGGGTTTGATCGGTGAGGTTGAACTATATGTTCACGAATAGTCGGTACCGCATGCATGGAGTCTCATTGCATAATGTATGTATTGTGTATAATATGAATGGATGTGTTCCAATATTATACGTGTGTTTTGATGTTTATGTTGAGCATGATTGTGAGTATGAGTTGATGTTGCCATTACTGAATGTGTGATATGATTAGGGTGATGAGATGTGTTCATTTACTTAGCATTACATGATATTTTATAATGCTTATTATATCGATTGAGGAACTCACCCTTACAACTATGTTTTCAGGTAACGAGCAGTGATTGAGTAGAAGCTAGTGCTTGGAGTCTAGTGTAGTTCCTTAGTGGGTCATGCTCTGGTAGATGTAACATCGGGACGGGATGTTTTACCTTGTTTCATTTGTTGGTTGTTGAACAGTTTACATGTAATGTGTTACATGGTTTGTATACTGTTAGATCTTCTATCCGCTGCGAATTGTGCAATGTCTTAATTTGATTTATAAATGAGCATGACAAGCTATTTTGATGAATGGTGTGAAGTGTCAAGTGTGACACCCTTAAATTGCATATCTACTCTGATTTATATTTGTTGTTTTAATTAATTATTGGGGTATTTTAGAAGGGTGTTACATTAGTGGTATCAGAGCATAGTCGGTCGAGTCGAGTCGTAATTATTCTGTTTCCCTGTACGTGATAGGTGTTGTGTAACCCTATCAGTACTTATTGTTTTAGCTTGTTGGGTTTTCAGAATAGAGATGGCTGGAAGAGGTAGAGACGATGCTGCGATTGCTGAGGCTCTGGGTATGCTAGCTGGAGTACTTGGAGGGAATCCGAATGTTGTGGGATTGGGAGCTGCTCGTCAACTGAGTGAGTTCCAGAAGAACAATCCTCCAATGTTCAAGGGAGCATACGATCCAGATGGTGCTCAGAAGTGGTTGAAGGAGATCGAGAGGATCTTCCGAGTGACTGAGTGTGCCGATAACCAAAAGGTCAGGTTCGGTACGCATATGCTGTCAGAGGAAGCACATGATTGGTGGGTTGCTACCCGCACTGAGTTGGAAGCTGCTGGAAATGCTGAGATCTCTTGGGCAGTGTTCAGAGAGAGATTCCCGAGGAAGTACTTTCCAGAGGATGTCAGAGGAAAGAAAGAGATAGAGTTCTTAGAATTGAAGCAGGGCAACCGGTCTGTTACTGAGTATGCTGCTAAGTTCACAGAGCTGTCGAAGTATTACACTCCCTATGATGAGGCTACTGGGGAATTTTCAAAATGTGTGAAGTTTGAGAACGGGTTACGTCCCGAGATCAAGCAGGCTATTGGGTATCAACGGATCAGAGTGTTTTCTGACTTGGTGGACTGTTGCAGGATTTTTGAACAGGATACCAAGGCCAGAGCGGAGAGCTATCAGCAGAGGGTTGATAGGAAAGGCAAGAATCAGAATGATCGTGGGAAGCCGTATGCAGTTGGCAAAGGTTTCCAGAGACAGAGTGGGATGAAGAGACCTAGTGGGGGAGACTCCAGTGCCCCTGCGAAGTGTTTCAGATGTGGTCAGGCTGGACATCGTATCCATGAGTGTACCAGTGCTGAGAAGAAGTGTTTCAAGTGTGGCAAAGGTGGTCACTTGGCTGCAGAGTGCCGGTTGAAGACTGTGACTTGTTTCAACTGTGGAGAGGTGGGTCATATCAGTCCACAGTGTCCTAAGCCGAAGAAGGAGAACCAGTCGGGAGGCAAGGTCTTTGCTTTATCGGGTTCTGAGACTTCTGCAGATGATCGTTTGATCCGAGGTACGTGTTATATTAATGGCTTTCCTCTTGTAGCTATTATTGACACAGGTGCGACTCATTCCTTTATATCTTTGGATTGTGCTGTGAAACTTAAATTAGAGATATCTGAGATGCATGGAAGTATGGTGATTGATACTCCTGCGAAGGGTTCAGTGACTACTACTTCAGTTTGTTTAAATTGTCCTTTGAGTATTTTTGGTAGAGACTTTGAAATGGACCTAGTGTGTCTTCCACTAGTGCAGATTGATGTTATCCTGGGTATGAACTGGTTGGTGTTTAACCGAGTTTATATCAACTGTTTTGATAAGACTGTGATTTTTCCTGAGATTGAGGAAGGAAAGAGTTTGTTTCTATCAGCAAGGCAGGTGAATGAGGAAGTAGCAGATGGGGCAGAGTTGTTTATGCTGTTAGCGACTTTGGAGGCTAAAGATAAACTGGTGATTTGCGATCTAGCCGTGGTGTGTGATTTTCCTGATGTGTTTCCTGAAGAAGTGAATGAATTACCGCCAGAGCGTGAAGTTGAGTTCTCGATTGATTTAGTACCTGGTACTAGGCAGATATCGATGGCTCCGTACCGTATGTCTGCTGTTGAGTTAACTGAATTGAAGAGTCAGTTGGAAGATCTGTTGGATAAGAAATTTATTCATCCGAGTGTGTCACCGTGGGGTGCACCAGTGTTATTGGTTAAGAAGAAAGAAGGTACTATGAGGTTGTGTGTGGACTACAAGCAACTGAATAAAGTGACGATCAAGAATCGGTATCCTTTGCCGAGGATTGATGATTTGATGGATCAGTTGGTTGGTGCGAGTGTGTTCAGCAAAATAGATTTGAGATCAGGGTATCATCAGATACGTGTGAAAACTGAGGATATTCAGAAGACTGCTTTCAGGACAAGGTATGGACATTATGAGTATTCTGTAATGCCTTTTGGTGTGACTAATGCGCCTGGGGTATTTATGGAGTATATGAATCGGATTTTCCATCCGTACCTAGACAAGTTTGTTGTGGTGTTTATTGACGATATTTTGGTGTATTCGAAATCGGAAGAAGAACATGCTGAACATTTGAGAGTGGTTTTAGGAGTTCTGCGAGAAAAGAAGTTATTTGCTAAACTGTCCAAGTGTGAATTTTGGTTAGAAGAGGTTAGTTTTCTTGGTCATGTGATTTCAAGAGGTGGTATTGCTGTTGATCCTTCTAAGATAGAAGCGGTATCTAAGTGGGAAGCTCCGAAGTCAGTTTCTGAGATAAGGAGTTTTCTTGGACTTGCAGGTTATTATAGGAAATTCATTGAGGGATTTTTTAAGTTGGCGTTACCGTTGACGATGTTGACTAGAAAGGGGCAAGCGTTTGTTTGGGACTCAAAATGTGAAGAAGGTTTCCAAGAGTTAAAGAGAAGGTTAACTACTGCTCCTATTCTGATACTACCAAGTCCATCGGAACCATTTGAGGTTTTCTGTGATGCTTCATTGTTGGGTTTGGGTGGTGTTTTGATGCAGAATAAGCAGGTTGTAGCTTATGCTTCGAGACAACTGAAGGTTCATGAGAGGAACTATCCGACACACGATTTAGAGTTGGCAGCTGTGGTATTTGTTCTGAAGTTATGGAGGCATTACTTGTACGGGTCAAGATTTGAGGTTTTCAGTGACCATAAAAGTTTAAAGTATTTGTTTGATCAGAAAGAGATGAATATGAGACAGAGGAGATGGTTAGAGTTTCTGAAGGATTATGACTTTGGTTTGAATTATCATCCGGGTAAAGCAAACGTAGTGGCTGATGCATTGAGTCGGAAATCATTGCATATGTCTATGTTAATGGTTAAGGAATTGGATTTAATTGAGAAGTTTAGAGACTTGAGTTTGGTGTGTGAGAGTACTCACAATAGTGTTAAATTGGGAATGTTGAAGTTAACGAGTGGTATTCTGGATGAGATTAGAAAGGGTCAGAAATCCGATGTGCTTTTGGTTGATAAGTTGACTCTAGTGAATCAAGGTCAAGGTGGTGAATTCAGAGTTGATGAGAATGGTGTTTTGAAATTTGGTAATCGGGTGTGTATTCCGGATGTTACCGAACTTAAGAAGAGTATTCTTGAGGAAGGACATCGCAGTGGCCTGAGTATTCATCCTGGAGCTACGAAGATGTATCATGATTTGAAAAAGTTATTTTGGTGGTCGGGAATGAAAAGAGAAATTGCGAGTTTGTTTATTCTTGTTTGACTTGTCAGAAGTCAAAGATTGAGCATCAGAAGTCGTCTGGGCTAATGCAACCGTTGGCTATTCCAGAGTGGAAGTGGGATAGTATCAGTATGGATTTTGTTTCTGGTTTACTGAGGACAATTAAGAATTTTGAAGCTATTTGGGTGATTGTTGACAGATTGACAAAATCGGCTCATTTCATTCCGATCAGAATGGATTATCCGTTAGAGAGATTAGCTGAGTTGTAGATTGAGAAAATTGTAAGTTTGCATGGTATTCCGTCGAGTATTGTTTCGGACAGAGATCCTAGATTTACATCGAAGTTCTGGGAAGGTTTGCAAAGGGCTTTGGGAACTAAGCTGAGATTGAGTTCTGCATATCATCCGCAGACTGATGGTCAGACTGAGAGGACGATTCAGTCACTAGAGGATCTTTTGAGGGCTTGTGTTTTGGAAAAGGGAGGTGCTTGGGATTGTTATTTACCTTTGATTGAGTTTACCTACAACAATAGTTTTCATTCGAGCATTGGTATGGCACCGTTTGAAGCTTTGTATGGTAGGAGATGTCGGACACCTTTATGTTGGTATGAGTCCGGTGAGAGTGTTGTGGTTGGACCGGAGATTGTTCAACAAACTACGGAAAAGATTAAGATGATTCGGGAGAAGATGAGGATTGCTCAGAGTCGTCAGAAGAGTTATCACGACAAGAGGAGGAAGTCACTTGAGTTTCAAGAGGGAGATCATGTGTTTCTTCGTGTTACTCCGATAACTGGGGTTGGTCGAGCTTTGAAGTCGAAGAAGTTGACACCTCGATTTATTGGTCCTTATCAGATTTTGGAGAGGATAGGGGAGGTAGCCTATCGTATCGCTTTACCGCCGTCACTTGCGAATTTGCATGAGGTTTTTCATGTGTCTCAGTTGAGGAGGTACATTCCTGATCCGTCGCATGTGGTCCAAGTAGATGATGTCCAGGTGAGAGATAACCTGACTGTTGAAACATCACCTATGAGGATAGAGGATCGAGAGTTGAAGCAGTTGCGGGGTAAAGAGATTGCTTTGGTAAAGGTAGCTTGGGGAGGACCAGCAGGTGGCAATGTGACTTGGGAACTTGAGAATCAGATGAAGGAGTCTTATCCAGAGTTATTCGCTTGAGGTATGTTTTCGAGGACGAAAACTCTTTTAGTGGGGGAGAGTTGTAACACCCCGATAAAATAAGATAATTATTTAATTTAAGTTAATAATATATTTATTAATTTAATTAAATAATTGGAATATTATTATTGGAATTATTATTATTGGAATAATAAGTTGGAATATATATAAAGAGTTCCATTTGGTAAAAAGGGTTTTCACGTGAAAATCAGAGAAGCGACAGAAAGTGAGAAAAGGGCAAGGAGGAAGAGCAAGAGAAGAAGGTTGGAGAAGGAAGAGCTTGAAGCTAAAGGATTGCCGGATTAACTCAGGTAAGGGGGGTTTATCGTCGCTTAATGGGTATTATGGGTTAACATGTAATGGGTAGTAATAAGCCGTTGAATTGACCCTAATTGGGATGATGAGTGCTGAAAAATTGTGATGAATAAGTTATGTTAAAGCTGTAATTGAATCTATATTTGGGTGAGTTGTGATTTTCCGAAAGTGTAGCTTTTTACGGAATTGAAATCGGAGGTCCGGAAGTCCTCCAACGGCGGAAAATGCGGAGAATTCTGCAGTCTGCTCGTGTTAGCGCAGGAACAGCTTTCTGTCTTGCGTTAACCGGTTAACCCAGGGTGTTAACCGGTTAACACTGTTATGAATTGTGAAATATTGCTGTTTGTCTTGCGTTAACCGGTTAACCCAGGGTGTTAACCGGTTAACACTGTTGTGGATTGCCAGGAAGCGTGTTCTGTTTGCGTTAACCGGTTAACCCAGGGCGTTAACCGGTTAACACTGTTGGCAAAGTGAAAAATTTATATTTAAATGTGGTGTGCATGTTTGATGTTTGGCCTATATTGGCGTATGATATAATAGGGATCATTTCCCGTTGTTTTGAGCAGTAGGGGTATTAGTAGAGCGTGCTAATACTGTGATTGATTATGTGGCATGATATGATTATGTGATAAATATGTTGATGATGTATGATGGTATGCATAATGCTGTGGATGTATCTATTATGTATGCAATTGTGAATGGACTGTTTATGGCTTAGAGTGTGAGCATATGTCCATTGGGGATGATTGTTGATGTTTGCATGACTAAGTGATTTAGCTTGCATATTGTGGCCTCTATGGTGGTAGCTAATTCCCATGGTGAGGAATTAGTGAGTGAGTTATTGTGGATTGTTGTTGATGTTTGCATGCTAGGTGATTAGCGTGCATATCATAGCCCTTGGGGTGGTAGCTAATTCCCATGGTGAGGAATTAGTGAGTGAGTCACTAGGTCTCAAATGAGTGGGACTAGTGAGCTTGGTAGCCGTATCTGGGTTTGATCGGTGAGGTTGAACTATATGTTCACGAATAGTCGGTACCGCATGCATGGAGTCTCATTGCATAATGTATGTATTGTGTATAATATGAATGGATGTGTTCCAATATTATACGTGTGTTTTGATGTTTATGTTGAGCATGATTATGAGTATGAGTTGATGTTGCCATTACTGAATGTGTGATATGATTAGGGTGATGAGATGTGTTCATTTACTTAGCATTACATGATATTTTATAATGCTTATTATATCGATTGAGGAACTCACCCTTACAACTATGTTTTCAGGTAACGAGCAGTGATTGAGTAGAAGCTAGTGCTTGGAGTCTAGTGTAGTTCCTTAGTGGGTCATGCTCTGGTAGATGTAACATCGGGACGGGATGTTTTACCTTGTTTCATTTGTTGGTTGTTGAACAGTTTACATGTAATGTGTTACATGGTTTGTATACTGTTAGATCTTCTATCCGCTGCGAATTGTGCAATGTCTTAATTTGATTTATAAATGAGCATGACAAGCTATTTTGATGAATGGTGTGAAGTGTCAAGTGTGACACCCTTAAATTGCATATCTACTCTGATTTATATTTGTTGTTTTAATTAATTATTGGGGTATTTTAGAAGGGTGTTACAAGAGGGATCTCATATCTAGAAGAGTCTTATATAGAAATTCCAAGGGTAGTGATTAGGTGAGAAGTTTGTAAAAACCAAGGTTGTTTAGAACTTCAAACTAAAATTATTTTAGTGGATTTCCTTCCTGGCTGAGATGCCCCCATATGTAGATGACGTTGCACCGAACTGGGTTAACAATTGACCTGTGTTATTTTCTTCCTACTTTTTACACTGTAATTGTTTCTGGTATGACATATCTTGAACATGGTGTCATGACATTGTATACAACATCTGTTATATGCATAATTGTTTATAGTGTGACATGTCCTGATCCTGGTGTCATGACATCGTATACGACATTTATTATCTACTTACTACTATTGTTGTGTGAAATCATGTTATTAGTGTCGTGACATTGCATACAACATCTGGGATCTGCATACTAGAATTTTCAATTGGCATCAGAGCAGGCATCCTGTTCTATTTTGGGTGAGCTCCAGGGAGATACTTTCTGGTACCATGGAAGGAGACATAACTCACATGTTCTGCTACTGCTTTTCTCTATTGTTTTGTTTCCATTGATAAATGTCTGCTTGGTTTGTCATATTCTGGCTAAAAGGGGGGAGTAGATAGTGTAGAGTTGTGCGCTTGATTTTTTTTATTCTCTGTGTGAAGGTTGTTTCTTTGAGGGGGAGTATGTTTCCTGTATGATAGGGGAAGTTATTTCTATTTTGCTGATCATGACATTCAGGGGGAGTTTGATTTGTTTGTGCTTAGGCTATTATGTACTTTTTGTGATGTCAGACAGAATGTCTTGACATTTGGTTTCAAAGAATTATGTGTGTGCCTAGGTTGTTGTGTGCTTGCTATGATGTCAGACATAAAGTCTTGACATTTTTTTAAGGAGGATTGGAGTGTGAGAGTTTATTTCTCTCTATGTGTTTTCTGTGAGGCTGGGTTTCTTCTACTTATTTTTTTATGTGTGTGCCTCTGATATGCCTTGGTGTTATACCAATTGTTTGGTTGTTTGGTTTTTGTGATTGTGATTATTGATGTAGTTTTATCTTTTCTCCAGCTATATGATGAAAAGGTTGTTTTAGACAAAATTTGCCAAAGGGAAAGATTGTTAGGTCTGCGTTTTTATGATTGGCAGCAATTTTGTTAAAACTTGTATCACAGCAAGATGTTGAGCAAGATGTCGTGACATATTCATCAGACATCTTTGTAGGTTTTATTTTACTTCTTGGAAGACTTATTTTATTATGAGATAAATGAATATTCAGCTATCATATCTGATTATCCAAGAAGGTTTATTTTATGAACTCTTGTTTCGTTTCCAACTGTGCATTTGTTTCATAAAAAGGGGTGTTGAGACATTTTAAGGAAACATTATATCACATTTGATTTGATTCTGTAGAAGATTGTACAGAATGGATGTCGAAACATTTGATTTGATTCTACCGAAGATTGTGCAGACTAGATGTCGAAATATTTAAGGAAACATTTGGTTTGACTATGCAGAAGATTATGCAGACTGGATGTCAAAACATTAAAGGAAACATTTGATTTGATTATGCAGAATATTGTACAGACTTGACGTCGAAACATTTAAGGAGACATTAGATTTTAGTCTGCATAATGGATGTCAAAACATTTAAGGAGGCATCAAATTTAATTCTGCAGAATGGATGTCAAAACATCTAAGAAAACATCAGATTTGATTATGTAGAATGTATGTTAAAACATTTAAGGAGACATCAGATTTGATTCTGTAGAATGGATGTCAAAATATTTAAAGAGGCATCGTATTTGATTTTGTAGAATGAATGTCAAAACATTTAAGGAAACATTAGATTTGATTATGCAGAATGGATGTCAAGGCATTTAAGGAGACATCAGATTTGATTTGATCAAATATTATACCGAACTGATGTTAAAACATTTAAGGAGACATCAGATTTGATTTGATATGATTTGATTTGATTTGATTTATTTTGGATCTGCTGATTTTTTAGCCTGAAGCCCATGCTATTTTGGGGTTATTTAAAGGGCGATTCTAAACCTAAAAAAGCAAGGAGATGCGTTGGAAATTGTCATTGTCAAGGTTTAGTTGTCGATGTCAGCTGTGAGTTGTTCTAGTATGTCTTTGATAGTTGAATTGGATTGAGTTTATTGAGTTGTAATTGTGAATCACTCATGAGATTTTAAGAAAGAGTGTATTCTGTTTCATTGGAAGTGTGTCTTATGTTCTTTGATTGTTTTCAATTGTTATCACTCTAATGTGATTGAAGGGAAGTGAGTGAGGCTAATATCTAGGAGAGTCTTAGATAGAAATTCCAAGGGCTGTGATTAGGTGAGAAGTTTTTAAAACCAAAGGTTGTTTAGAACATCAAACTAATACAATTTTAGTGGATTTCCTTACTGGCTTGGATGCCCCCAGATGTAGGTGACGTTGCACCGAAATGGGTTAACAATTGACCTGTGTTATTTTCTTCCTTCTTTTTACATTGTAATTGTTTCTAGTGTGACATGTCTTGAACCTGATGTCGTGACATCGTATACAACATATGTTATCTGCATAATTGTTTCTTGTGTGACATGTCCTGATCCTAGTGTTGTGATATCGTATACGGCATCTGTGATCTACTTACTATTATTATTGTGTGAAGTCCTGATATTAGTGTCGTGACATTGCATACGACATCTAATATTTGCGTACCAGAATTTCACCTTTTTGAAAAGAATTATTTTTGCAATTTAAAGAAAAGTTGCTTTTGCATAGTAGTTAATTAAATTCTGAAATTTTTACTTTAAGTATGATACTGGTTCCGTTCTTTTGAATTTGAACCTGTAATTCTAAATTTTACTTTCGCAATGAAAATTTAAGTTAAAACTAATAAAATTCAGTCTTTAAACAAACCACACTTAATCAATTAAATTACGACTTAAATGCAAGTACGGTCGAACGACAACTCACATTTCGAGCTCAAAGAGTTTAGACGGACATAGTGATAACAGTGTAAAAATAACTACTGGAAATTAAATAAAACATGTTAAACATATTTAATCATAATAAACTAAGAGATTAATTGTTATGCATTGTCGGTGTAAAAAATTTTAAACTGTCAATGCATCACAATCATCCGTTTATATTACTTTTTAAATATTTAAAATAAAAGTCAAACCTTTCAAATATATCAGTGATTGTGATTAACTGACAGTGTAAAACATATTTACAATGTCAATGTATATCAATTAAATTCATAAACTAAATCCTAGGGATATGTAAATAAAATTTAGTATAAAAGCACTAAACAAAATTTGGAATTTGCAGAAAAAGAAATACATATTATAAGAAAAAGCTCTAAATTCTGGTACAGAGAAAACTTTAAATAAAATCTATAAAAATTATGGCGACACGATTACAACTTGAACGATCCAATAACTGATTGGAAATTTGCCACAATCTTAATCTAAGGTGTACTTAACACTCTGTGTGAGCAAGTAAACACTTTTACAAACTGATATTTTTGCTCAAGACATAACTCTAAAAAAATTATGTAACTCCTAAATTCCAGCTAGTCCTATTTATAGCCTCAGACTGATGTCAATAATCGATAAGATCGTGTCTCTTGAAGTGGAGGAAAATCTGAAAGTGGAAGAGAAAAATGGAGGAGAAGTGAAATTAGAAAAGTGAACTAATAAGATCATTTCTTGATACTAATCAAGTTAGACATTACCCTAATCAGATATATTGATGTGATTTATTTAAATCTAATTTATCCAAGAACGTTTGATGAAATCGCGACGTGCATGGTTAATCTTAGTTGAATAAGTAACTAGTTTGTATGATCTATAATTTTTGTTTGTATTTATTTGATATTTTAATTATTCACAATATATTATTGGTATTTGATACGTAACATGTTGAATTTGGTATGTATGATTTAATGTAGTGTTTACATTCATTTGTGTTTGTAATACAAAACCACAACCCTCTTTCTAAAGGAGTAAAAATGACCATCTAACTACCATACTAAAACCTATTTTATCTGAATTGGCAATTGAATTAGATTGGGTTACTATAAAGCTTTTCGATTTAGACCGAATTGGTAAGTTACAAAAAAATCTCCTTCAGGTTTAGTTTTATGTTTTTTTGTTTTGTTACTAAAATGTATTTTATCTTGATAATGAGTTAGTCAATGTATGTAGTTAAATTTGTTTTATGCTACTAGAGTATTCTCGAGAAGAGAGTTATGTAGAGTTCTTCATTGCAGTGCGAAAAAAGTTTAGTCTATTTCATTTTGCTTGAATTTGTACTCTTCAATATATAAAGGTAGTTAAAATATTTAGTGACTATGAATCAAATAAATATGGAATTGAAGCATATCTGTCATGCATATATACATAATATATTGAATCCTAGCTAGGCTGGTTGAAATTACTACAGGTATTTTATTACGTAAAGGAAGGTCTTTAAGAATATTAAAATAGATTATTATAGTATTACTGACAAAACCTAGTATCTGAAGCGCCCATGGCCTAATGGATAAGGCGTTTGACTTCTAATCAAGCGATTGTGGGTTCGAGTCCCACTGGGCGTGAATTAATGTTTTGGTATTTCAGTCTCAAAAATGATGTTTTTGATAAATAAGCATCATGAGATTTTTATTTCTCGAGCTACGCAACCATATATCATTTCAATCGTACGATTTCTAAAACAATTTAATAAATGAAATACAATTCCGTTATTATTTTTTCTAATTACATAATCATTTGAATAATTTTAATTAATTAGAAATAATAGATTAGGGTTCATAGATGTAACTCTAATTTGTCCGAAAAGATAAAATTTGACATTTTGGGATAGCTGTAATTCAATGATGATTGTATCGATTACAAACTCGACCGATGCTGAAATCTTCGAAAGTGTTCTTTTGACAGACACGTCACAAGAAATATGGCGAGAGCTTTAAGATTAGTACCACTATGGCGACATTTTCCGCATGTCATATCTCCAAGAAAAATCGTCATATTCTCAGATGCAATTGTAACATCAAATGTCCATGCGAATCCATAACCATCATCAAAGAGTACCCGGAAAATGACTATGGTATTCACTTCATCAAAGGATTAAATGAGCAATACATTATTGTTTGGTCCTAGATTATTTTAATGTTGGACAGAGGACTCCACACACAAGATGAGAGAGGTGTGAGGTGAATTGTGGGGGTTATAAAACGACATTTTAAAACTAAATTGTTTTCATTTTCAGAGTTCAAAAACATTTTTACGAAAATTATTTGAATATAGCAGCGAAGAGAAAATATGTGGAAAATAAAAAAGATATACCACCTGAATTTATAGAGGTTTGGTCTAAATGAAGTGATATAATTCTCTCCCCAAAACTTGATCTTGAGAATATCCACGAATGCGTATGATCTTTTAGTAAGTTAAGCTCAGAGACCCTTATACAAGGAAAATGAAGCTTCGGGTTAACTTTCAACCAAACAACGAAAAATGGACCGAAGAAGTTAGTTTTCCTTCTAAACACGAGTGAAGTTTTAAGCGTTTAGTCTCTAAGCTTAAACCTTTGAGATTTTATACATGTTAATCTCAAACCAAGGTGGAGTTTTGAATTGACTATCCTCCAAAACGAACCGGGATTTTACACTGGTTGACCATGAACCGAACCGAGATTTTACACCAGGCTGATCTCGAACCAAATTAGGGTTTTACACAAGTTGGCCACGAATCAAATTGATATTTTATATTAGGCTAATCTTGAACAAAATTGAGCTTTTACACGGGCTAAGCTCATGAACCGAATGACGACTTAATATTAAATCTCTAAACAAAGCTTTTAACTAGTTTAGCTTTGAACCCAAACAAACACCCCTTTAAGAAGAATTATTCAACCAAGAGAAAATAGATCTTGGTGAATTTACCATAACACCTTTTCCAGAAACAAAAATTCCTCACTTTAACACAAGAATTTTCTCTAAGCGATATGGCTAAATTATAATGGGAGAAAGTAGACAAATATTTTGAGAGAGAGAGAGAGAGTGTGAGATAGCTCACAATTCTAGATATGAAAAAGTGAAGGGAGGAGCCTCTAATTATAGCCTAGATGTTGGCACAAAAAAGAAAAAGACCAATGGCCCAATTTAATGTTTCGGTCGATTGGAACACTAACCCAATCGATTGGATGACTAAAATAATTGATTACAAATGCCCATTTTGGAAAATTTTCATAGAGAGTCGTTATCATTGATTAAGACATTGTCACAATTGATTATGGATATTATTTTCACTAACTCGATCGATTGGGAATATGCTCCAATCGATTGGACAGTTCACAAACTTGTCAAATGCATTATGGTAGTTCCTAATTCATCTGGCTAGGTTCCAAAATATTTTTAGCTTGTTTTCTTTTAGAAATAAAGGTTTTTAATAAGGTTTAATGTGTGTGTGATTTATCCACACTAGTTGTTTAAGGCCGACCAAAGACCCAAATCACTAAGGTCCAAATCAATCCAAATTCATTCCACATAACCCGGGATATAAGGTTCACATCACATGAAATGCAAGGTACACTTTCTGATCTCTATTTTTTCACTCCACTCATCTTAAATCTTGATCTGACTTGGGCCTTTGAGTGATAACCATGCAAGTCCATCCTATACCTCCGCATTGGAGATTATCCCCACTGGTTCAGGATTTATCATCATCAAATTACACCTAATTTTGGTTCCAAAGCGGAACAATGGTGCCGTCTGTGGGAATCATTCTGATTCCTAAGAAATTCTAAGAGCATATCATCTTTGATCTAAAACCATAGCTATACCAGAAGCAGAGGGAGTAGAAGCGATAACTCTGTTAGTCATGTCCAAGATATCCATTCCATCCTCCGATTCAGTTCTCCACCGATTATCACTTATCGATTAGATCCACGGTGCTACGACATCTCGTATCTGCTTGTTATCAGAGTCCTTTTTACTAACGGTAGATAATGGCGTTCAACGGAGCATAGATCAATTGGAGTTAGGATTTCTAGATTGCAAAAAGATCAATGGAACTTCGAACTTCGATCTATCTCTTATTCTAGCGACCACCATCAACGATAGAAATTTGATGAGATTCCTCGTGGATGATAGAAGCTCTTGCAACATCCTTTATGCTGACACGTTAGAAGGACTAGGAATTCATCATACAGATAAGAGTTCATAATTGTTGTGGAGAGATATTGGGCTTCAGCGACTTGATAACTCGCCCTTGTGGAATGATATATCTGGAATTGACGATTGGAAAGGGAGTGCGTGAGAGAAAGGTAATCCTTAGATTCCTTGTAATTTTGTGTAGTAGTGTCATACCCTAAAATGTGTCATCCCCTTTTCATTTTTTCATCCAACCTATGACTTGAGATTCATCAGCACCTCATTCATGTACATCATTTATATATGTTAACACTTGCTAATAATCATCATAGATTCAAAGCTTATGGATTGCAATGTTAGGGTTTGCCCGTGGACCAAGCCCTAGAGGTGTGGTTTGGCTCTTCATATGGAATCAATGGGGTGAAACCCTAATTTCTTGATCTTTGGGACATAGATTCAAGGAGACCATAACTTGGCATTCATTTGGGCATAAAAACCTTAACTTTTGATTGTGCTACTATGAGACCTTGTGATTGATTTTTGAGCATTGATTTGATCATTTGTATCCTAATTGTACGCCCATGTGTTGGGAGATTGACTGTGGAGCTTCATGCTTGGTTTGAAGACCTTGATTAGGGGGGTGCATAATGAAACTCTAATTAAGGGTGCCCTTTTGAGGTTGACTTTTGATCATGGGATTGACTGAAACCCTGGCTCATTAGGGAGAAATTATTAACCATTTTTTCATGTATCATCAACCATTAAACTTTCCATTATGCATGAGATTCATTCATCTAATCTACATGTCCATTTCTTTTGGTTTCATCTAGATCAAGGTTTGGTCGTTACATCCATTCTTATGTTGCTTTCAAACTCTTAAGTTTGGTTCATGGTCATTGTTTCCATCCATATGGTATTTTCTTGGTCATTAGTCTTTGGTCTTTAGTCCATTCAAGTTCAATCAAGTCCTCATTCATGCCACATCCAAGTTGATTAAGATTTAAGTGTTTGTGCTTGGTTCATTGTCCACAACCTTTTTTTACAATATCATTCATTATTCATTTCAATCAATACCAAGTCTATTCAAATATCATTTTCATTCATTTCCTTACAAATTATCCATGTACATGCAAAATCACAAGATTGACCAAATTTGCTACAGTTGACTTTTGGTCAACAATTGACTTTTTTTGTCAACCAATTGACCAAAGTCAATTGACCCTCCCTTGACCCCTAAGACATTTTTATATTCATTCTACCATGTTTCATCACTAAAATCCTTGTTTCATTGGTTTTCTTCATGATTAAGGGACTTGGTCCATTTCTAGGTCAGACCACCATTTGGACCAAGAAACCAAGTCCATAACTAGGTCCATTTCTTGGTCAGACCACCAAACAGACCAACAATTGGACATACATGAAACCTTCCCATTTTAAACCATTCTTTATTTTTAAAAAATAAATACTTTTATTTAAAAAAATTGATTTCACTAAATAAATAGTGGTGTGGCGGGGATACCCGGACCCAACCCGAACTCGTTTGGGACGAGTTTGGATTTTAATTCTCCATCCCTGATGGGGATTGGGGTGGGGAAAGAGGATTGTTTTGGGATTAAGGTTTGAGTTTGGGGAAGGTAAAAATTGTCCCTGGCCCGCCCCGTTGTCATGTCTAAGCTCGTCTATCATGATAGAGAAGGAGAAACGACCATTATTAGCACCGACCTGGAGGAAGCAAAGAAGATTAAAGAACTCATCCTGAAAGACATTCTCGCATCGGTGACAAGAGAAAAAGAAGGTTCAGGGAATACTAATACGCTCGACCTAGGCGTGCACGAGGATGAAGTTAGGTCTATTCCATATGGTGAATTTGAGTTTATCCAACTCGGTGATAACCCTTCTTGGTCAGTAAAGATAGGATATGGACTTCCCTTTTAGGTAAGATCCACCCTAGTTGAATTTCTTCAGGCCAACACTGACCATTCCTCCATCTCACCGTATTAGATGCTTGTCACCAAACCCAGTGTGGAATCCCACTAGTTGAATCTGGAATACATGACCCACTAGGTATCCCAACGGCAAAGGAGGCAGCCCTCGAAGAAAGCTGAAGTTACCGTAAGAACATTGAAAGAAATATTGGACGCCAGATTCATTTCCGAGGAGAAGTCAATAAAATGGTTGTCCAACATCGTTCTAGGGAAGAAAGCCTCAAAAAATGGAGGATGTGTATGTTGAATACATGGATCTTAATAGAGCATGCCCAAAGAATTCTCACATGCTCTCGAACATTGACATGCTTTTAGATAACTCATTCGGGTAAAACTTACTATAATTCATGGAGACCTACTTTGGGTATAATTAAATATCTATGTTTGGGCATGACTGGATAAAGAAAACATTCATAACCGAGCTTTCCAACTACCAATACAACTTCTTGCCCTTCGGGTTGAAGAATGCTGGTGCGACATATCAAAGGATGATGAACAAAATATTTTAGGAAGAGATATGGGAGACGTTGAAGGTGTAAATGGATGACATGATTGTAAAATCCAGTCGGGAGGAGCTCTATGCTAAGCACCTCAAACGATATTCAAAAGGGTCCGACAATATAACATTACACTTAATCCAGAGAAGTGCACCTTTGGGGTAAGAGCTGGAAAATTCTTAGGCTTCTACCTAACTGAGCAAGAAATCAAAGCAAACCTCAAAAAGTGAGAAACAATGATCCGAATGAGCACGGCGACGCCGAAGAAGGAGGTCCAAAAGTTTAATGGTATGTTGACTTATCTAAATAGGTTGATTTAAAAATCCTCCCAACACGTTTTGCCTTTCTACAAGCTCTTGAGAAAGAAGGCAAAATTCTAGTGGACACTCGATTATAAAGATGCATATGAGTCTTTGACGAAAACCCTAGAGACACCCGTGACACTCACTCGCTATTTATGGGGGAAACATTGTACCTGTACCTAGCGTTCATGGAGGAAATGGTGAGTGTCGTCCCGACCAGAAGGTATGACTTTAGCCATAGCTCTGTGTACTTCATATCGAAGGTTTTGGAGGGGGAAGAGACGCGATACTAGAAGATTGAAAAAGCAGCCTTGGCATTAGTGACAACGTCACAAAAGCTTAAAAGATACTTTCCTCCATATTCCATAAGTTTCCTGACGGATTTTCTTCTCAAATAGTGTTTTACCAACTAGATTTGGTCGGGCGTCTAATGAAATTGGCCATAAAGTTATCAGAGTTCGAAGTATCTTTTGAAGCATGGAAAGCTTTGAAGGCTCAAATGTTTGCCGACTACCTAAACGAATTAACCTTTGTACCTCCAGAGCCATATCGCACATGGGTGATATTCACGGACGGATCTTCCAACAGTCAAGGAAGCGGTGCAGGCGTGATTTTAGAGAACAACTCTAGACTCGTGGTGGAAGATTCCCTGAGGCTCTAGTTCTCTACCAATAATAATTAAATTGAGTATGAAACAATAGTTGTTAGGATAACACTGGCCGAAGAAATGGGAGCCGAACACATCAAGTTTTGAACGGATTTCTAATTGGTCGTATCTCAAATTAGAGGGAGATACAAGTTAAAGACCATTATTGCAATGATATATCAAACTAGCCACTGAAATATTGGCGAGATTCATGGCATTTGAAATTGCTTATGTTCTGCGAGAAGAAAATACTCATGTTGACGTATTGTTCTGGTTGGCCATCGTAAGGAGCCAACAGATTAATCACTCTTTCTTCCAAGAAACCATAAAAGACCCAAGCATTGAATCCATGGGGTAGATAGTGGACTCCGTAGGTAACACCTCCCCACCTTCAAGGATGTCCCTAATTCAGAAGTATATTGAGTTAGGGAGTCTTCCGTCAGATCCGTCTGAGGCAGCCCTGTAAAGAGAAAGGCTGGTAAATACACGACGGTTTGAGGGAATTTGTATAAAAGAGACCTATATACACCCTTTATCAAATTCCTAGGGAATGAGGAAGCCGCTTACGGCCATCTAGAAGTGCACGAAGGGATAATCGGGCTCCATCTGAGGGCTAGGGAATTGGCTAAAAATACTCTAAGAGTAGGGTATTTATGGCCAACCATGTTCTGGGATGCCCAAAAATATGTGAAAAAGTGTGACCAATGCCAATGACATGTGGATGTTTTCGACGCTTCATCCACGGAGTTGCATGCTCTGACATCACCATGGTTGTTCCTACAATGAGGTCTAGACATCCTCGGTTTATTCTCCCCTCCCTCGTTCCTATATATATATATATATATATATATATATATATATATATATATATATATATATATATATGTGTGTGTGTAAATCAATACATAGCAATATATTGCGTCTTTCACTTTAATAAAATCCATTTTTACAATATAGTTTCTCTCTCATCTCGTTCTTCTTTATTTTTCTTGAAAATCCTAATTATTTCAACAATTAAATCTAACTCATACCTACAAAATTTATTTATAATGTGAGAGAAGTGTCACTCTATATAATTATTTTCACACTATATCTTTAATTAATATGAGACTTGAGTTTTTTTTCTAATACACATTTTCATATCCAACACCGTTAAAATTAAACTAAGTGTGTGAATATAAATGACGGATGATCCAAATAAATTGATATACTTTAATATCATAATAGAATTAAAGTTTAACTTAAAATCACTCAAAACTTGAGTTGATATACTAATCATATAAGAGTTCAATCATACTTAATTCACTTAAAAAAATTATTTTATAGTATCTTAAATTTTAAAAAATAAAAGTAACTCATCATTTTCTACCAAAACTCTCCATCCAAACATATTCTAAACTCTCCTTAAAACCACACGAGTGAAAGCATTAGATGTAAGAGAAGCTGTTATTTGATTTCGTGAGATGAAAATATAAAAAATGTCTATTGAATTAGAGTGTAAGTTAGTGTTTATCGACAATGTTGATAACTCTAAATCATACTGAATTTGAATTTTATTTGAATTTTGTGACTTGATATTCAAAGTAGTTTCATGTGTGATTTATTTTAAAATTTTCTTTCATCTAGTTTTTATATTAAAAATATATATTTTTTAATTTATCGAATACTTAATGTGACAAATGTTCATCCCAAAAAATAGAGTTGGGTAAGGCTGGTCCGCATATATTATATCTTTAAAATGTAAAAATTGCAACTTTTAGGATGAAACTATACTCCATAGAGTCGCGAACTTAATTAATTTTTTCATAAAAAAATACTAACAAAACAGACCTGACAAACGAATCAAACTTGTTTTTCATAAACTAAATTAATTTTTTTTTAATTGAGATAAATGGATATAAATTATATAGAGATAATATTTATTTGTATTTATATATTAAAATAAATAAATTATTAATATTTATAAATTAATAAAAAATATATAATAATAACATACATTAAGTTTTTCATCAAATATCTTTCAAACATAAAAGTACAATTACAATAAATGCTAAAATTAGATTTTGTTTTACAAAAAATGCTAAAATTACATGAATAGGAGAATATTTTAAAAGATTTTTTTTTACTTCTTATTTTTATTTTTTAAAGAGTAATGCTAAATGAAGAAATATTCACTTGAAAACTATGAACAAATTTTAATAAAAAAAATATAATAACTTTTTATTATTTTTATACGTAGATTTCTTGTGCCCTTTAACATGTGTTTTTAGATTACAAATTACTGGTACTAAGTTAATGATGAATCTAATGAAGCACCGGCCTAGTCTATACATTATCTATAATCTTGTTTGTTGTTTGGCTTTTGTGTCTTGTTTTGTGTAAATGTGATAATTGAGTCACCTTTTTTTTAACAAGATCTACTACTCTCTCTGTCACTCATAAAAATGAATTTTAAATCTTAATAATTATTCTAAACAAAACTCATCAAATTTTAAATTAATTAATATTTATTATTATTATATTTTTGATTGAATTCAAAAGTATTTAATGATGATAATTAATTCATCAAATATAATTAAAAGTATTATAATAAAACTTATTTCGATAGTAAATAAAACAACTATTATTACTTACACTTAACTACTCCCTCGGTCCGAAGATGAGTGATCCATTTGAAATAAAAAAATGTTTCAAAATGAATTATCCATTTTGATTTTCAATGCATCTTTTTCAATTTTATCATCTAATTAATATTACTTTTATCATTTTCAATACATGATAAGGATACTGTAAAAATATCACTCTCTCTCTCTTTCAATTATTCATTTTTCTTAATCGATGGAAAATAGTCAACTGAATCACTCATTGTGGGACAAAGAGAATAGTTTTTTAATCATTACTCTATCTGTCCCATAAAAATATCTTATTTAAATTATACGCGATTATTAAGAAAATAATTAGATATGTTGATTTTAATGATAAATATAACAATATTATTTACTAGAATACTTTTATTAATTGTAGTTAACAAAATACTTAAAAAAAGTGGAAGTTAGTAGTAATGGAAAAAAATAATAAATGTTGCATTAATATTATAAAATAATAATTATTTAAAAACAGAAAAAAATTCAAAGGAGATAATTTTTATAAGACGAAGGGAGTACTACTTCAGTCCCAAATTATAAGACGTTTTATATTTTTTATACAAATTAAAAAACATAATGATTATTGTACTTGAAAGATAAATTATGCCTGACTTTACAATATTACATTTTATTTATTATAGATGAAATATAAATTTAAAGAATTGAAAGAAGAAATAGTAATAATTGATAAATTATACATTCGAAAAAAAAGTCATTAATCTTGTATTGTAATCGTAAAGTAATTTATATTTTGGAACAAATATTTTTTTAAAATAACTTATAATTTAGCAGAAAAAATATAAAAATAATATAATTATCATCTAATGAAATTATTTATAAACTAAATATCTTAATTTCTAACACATGATTACTTATTTATTCAAAATCTGATAACTATGGTAATAAAATTGCCGAAATTATCCTATTATGGTCGAAAGTAACGGTATTATTGATTTTTTTTTAAAGTTTAATGGTTAGATTTATATCCTTTAAAAATAAATAAGTATGATATTATGAGTCTGAACTTACATGTTAATTAAGTTAGTTTAAGGAGAAAAAATTTGTTGTTGTATTTATATGTGATTATGGTGTATATTCATGATTTCCTCTCTATCTCTAAATATAAACCCTCATTTTATCAAAAATTAGTCCATAAATTTATAATCACACTTTCAAATTATTATATACACTTATTGCTTCTATTCCAAATAAATCCTTAATTAATACTACTATCAAGTGTTTTGGAAAATAAAAAATTATACCATTATATATGCATATTCAAATGGTTGGGTTATCCTCCTATTTTGAGGTGACTTAAATGAATGTGGATTAATAGTTATTGTGTGTAAGTCTTTGTTATTATCCAACAAAGTGGAATATGATTAACATGTGAAAAACAACAAAAGAAAAGAGAAGAGAATATTGAAAACCCTAGTAGCCACACCAAATTCCACAACCCCAATTAAGCACAAACCAGTTCTACAATATCAGAGTTCGCACACAATTCAACTGTTGGATCATTCTAAAATTTTGGAAAAGTGTTCGTCACCCATAGGAGTACATTCTGAACGGTGGAGATCGGATTTTGAGCATTCTAAGTTTGTCCGATGAATCCATTTGTGAGGTGCAAATTTCTTTGTGTTTCTGGATTGTTTGTCTCTCTTGATTCTTGTTGTATTCTAAGATTGATTGTAGATATTGATGATGTTTATGCATGTCTTTAACAAGTGTTAGAGAGAACCTTGCTTGTACCCATTGTTTGATTATATTGGATATTTAAGTGGCCTACGGGTCCTGTGATTTTTTAATCATAATTAATGAAGGTTTTTCCACGCTAAAATTGTGTTGTGTTGTTTTGTGTGTTTTGTTGATTGTTGTTGCATTTGATATTTGGGAGAGATTGTGTTGTTGGATTATTCTGTTGCACTGTGGATTTCCTCTCAACAAGTGGTATCTATAGTCATGGTTTGATTTGTGTAACGATGGAGACGAACACATATAGGATGGTGAGTTTGAATGGATCCAACTACAATGTTTGGAAAGGGAAGATGAAAGATTTGCTTTATGTTAAAGACTTTCACTTGCCGGTTTTCTCTAGTGAAAAACCTGATGAAAAAAGTGATGAAGAATGGGCTTTGTTGCATAAACAAGTTTGTAGTTACATTCGTCAATGGGTGGATGATAATGTTTTAAATCATGTGAGCTCGGTAACTCATGTTCGCTCTCTTTGGACCAAACTTGAGGAGTTGTATGCAAGAAAGACGGGGAACAATAAGTTGTTATTGTTCAAGCAACTAATGTCATTGAGGTATATTGATGGTTCACCAATGACCGATCACTTGAACACTTTCCAAGGGATTCTAAATTAATTGTCGGTGACAAATCTTTACCTTTGATGATGAAATTCAAGGTTTGTGGCTTCTTGGTACTTTTCCTAATTCTTGGAAGACTTTTAGGACATCCTTGTCTAACTCTGTTCCAAATGGTATCATCTTGATCGACTTGGCTAAAAGTAATGTGTTTAATGAGGAGTTAAGGACATCCTTTTTCTTCATATTATGAGGTTTTGGTTACCGAATCGAGGGGGAGATATCAATATTAGACACCTCAGATTACCGAATTAAGTGTCATCATTGCGAGAAAAAGGGACACATAAAAAGGTATTGTCAAAAGTTGAAAAGGGAAAACAAGAAGAAGAACTACAACAACGACAAAAAGGAAGGTAAGAATAATGAAGATGTTGTTATTGTTGATGATTTCTTTGGTGTTTGTGATAGTTGTATAGAGAATGTCAATCTATCATGTGATGAGATGGATTGGGTGGTTGATAATGGTGTTTCTACTCATGCAACCTCGAGACGTGGTCTTTTTTCAACTTATGAGACCAGTGACTTTGGGATTGTTCGTATGGAAATAATGGGCAAGCTAATGTCATCGGAATATGATATATTTGTGTCGAAACTAGCAATGAGACTACTCTAGTTGTCAAAGGCGTGGAATACATTCCAGAACTTCGATTCAATCTTTTATCTGTTGGAAAGTTGGATAATGAAGGATATGATAATTCTTTTTCGGGAAATTAATGGAATTTAAAGAAAGGCTCAATGGTGGTTGCTAAAGAAAAAAGGAATTCAAACCTGTATATCCTCCAACTTGGGGTTTCGAAGTGCTACATCAACACCTGTGACAATGATAGCTCATCCGAATTCTGGCACAAGTGTTTGAGTCATATGAGTGAAAAAAGTTTGAGCATTTTGGCAAAGAAGAAAGTGTTGTATGGTGTATCCGATGCAAAGTTGAGAAAGTGTTCGCATTGTTTGGTGGGTAAGCACAAGCGAGTTTACTTTATGTCATCCGAACCGAAGAGGAAATTGAAAGTGTTGGATTTAGTACATTCCAACGTGTGTGGTTTGATGAATACATAATCACTTGGTGGTGCATATTACTTTGTGACATTCATTGAAGATTATTCTCCGAAAACTTGGACTTATACCTTGAAGACGAAAGATCAAGTGTTTGATACCTTCAAGTTGTTTCAAGCATCGGTTGAAAGAGAAAATGTGAAAAAGCTCAAGTGTATCCGAATTGATAATGAGGGGGAGTATATTGGACCTTTCGATAAGTATTGTCAAGATCTAGGTATACGTCATCAAAAGTCTCCTCCAAAGACACCACAACTGAATGGGTTAGCCAAAAGAATGAATATAACTTTGGTGGAAAGGGTGAGATGTTTACTTTCTCAAACAAAGTTGCCGAAATACTTTTAGGGAGAAGCATTGAGCATGGTTATACTTCTTTTAAACCTCACTCCATGTGTGTTTGTTAGGTATGGACTTGGTGAGTTTGGTTGATGTTCCAAATCATGTTTAGAGTGGTAAAGATATTTCCTACGACCATATTCGGGTGGTTAGGTGCATGGCTTATGTGCATATTTCGAAGGATGAGAGATCAAAATTGGGTGAGAAGTCAAAGAAATGTGTGTTTGTTAGGTATGGACTTGGTGAGTTTGGGTATCGTTGTTTTGATCTGGTTCAACATAAGCTTATACTTTGTTGTGATGTCGTATTAATGGAGGATTATACTATTGAGGACATCGAAAAAGTTAAGAATAAAAACCTGATTTTTGAAGATGAAGAAATGGTTTATACGGACTAAACTACTATTGCTCTTACCCCTATCACTTTCAAAGATGTTCCAATTGAAAATCAAGGTATGGATTTGAATGTTGATAATATTTTAAATTCTAATGATATTGTTGATGTAGGTGCTACAAAACACGTTGTTAAAAATGAGGTTGGTCAAGAGGTTGAAAGTTTTGAGCAATCGCTTGTTTCTAATGGGTTGAGGCGGTCTACTCGTGATAAAAGGCCTTCCATTCGATACCCCTCGAACGGGTATGTTTTTCCTATCAATGATGGAGAAACCGAAAGCTTTGAAGAGGTTTTGGAGGATGAGAACAAAAAGGAGTGGATGGATTCCATGGAGGCTAAAATGCAATCACTTCATGGGAATAATACCTTTGAGTTGGTGAAGTTGCCAAAGGGTATGAGAGCATTGAAGAATATATGGGTTTATCAGATTAAGCAATTTGAGTGTACTTCTCAAAGAAAATACAAGGTTGGCTTGGTGGTAAAAGGTTTTAAGCAATGGGAAGGTGTTAACTTTGGTGAGATTTTTGCTCCGATTGTGTAGATGCAATATATTCGAGTGGTTCATGGGCTAGCCGCTAGTCTTGATTTGGAAGTAGAGCAAATGTACGTGAAGACGTCCTTCACGGTGATCTACATGAAGAAATTTACATGGAGCAACCGAATGGATTCCGAAAGAAGGGAAAAGAAGACTATGTTTTCAAATTGGTAAAGTCTCTTTATGGTTTGAAACAAGCACCTCGCCAATTGTATCAAAAGTTGAACTCGGTGATGATTGAACATGGGTACAAGATGACCAAGGCCGATCATTGTGTGTTTTTATGGAATTTCTCCAAAGGTGATTTCATTATTATATTGCTTTATGTGTATCATATGCTAATTGTTGGAAATGATGTTCTAAGAATTAAAGAGTTGAATAACACTTTGAGTGAATCTTTTGCTATGAAGGATTTAGGAGAGGCTAGAAAAATTCTTGGTATTGAAATTGTTCGAGATTGAAATTAGAAGAAGTTATACTTGTCACAAGAAATGTATGTGGAGAAAGCCTTCAGAGTTTTAGTACGGATAAGGCTAAAGCGGTGAGCATTCCAATTGCTTCTCATTTCAAGCTTAGTCATAAACTATGTCCATTTACGAATGAAGAGAAGTTGAGTATGAAGAATATTATGTACTCCTCGGGCGTTGGTAGTTTGATGTATGTTATGGTTTGTACAAGACCCAATATTTCTCATGTAGTGGGAATGGTGATTCATTATCTCTCAAATTTCAGAAAAGATCATTGGGAGGCCATGAAGTGGGTGATGAGATGTTTGTGTGGCTCGTCTAATTTAAAGCTAACCTTGGGATGCAAAAGGAATATATTGGTTGGGTATATAGATTTGGATATATCTGGAAGCTTAGATGATCAAAAATATACTTTGGGGTATACGGTGACTTTTGTCGGGGGAGTTGTGGCTTGACAATCAAAGTTGTAAAAGTATGTTACACTCTCTACTACTGAAGCCGAGTTTATAGTCGTCGTGGAAGTGTCAAAAGAGTTGTTATGGTGAGGAAATTTGCAATGGAATTTGATATGAAACAATAAAAGTGTGTATTCTTTTGTGATAATCAAAATGCCATTCACTTATCGAATAATTCCTCATTTCACTCGAGGTTGAAGCATATTGATGTTTGTTATCATTAGGTTCGTGATGCATTAGATTCCAAGTCGATGGAGCTTAAGAAGATTCAAACTGATGATAATGGTTCAGATATGTCGATGAAGGTGTTTCTCAGGGAAAAGTTTGAGTTATGTCGCACGGTAGTCGGATTGGTGTTGCCTTCCAACTGGTCGGTGGGGAGTTTGTTGGGTTATCCTTCTTATTTTGAGTGATCCAAATGAATGTGGGCTAGTAGCCCATGTGTGCAAGCCTTTGTTATTATCCAACAAAGAGGAATAGGGTTAACATGTGAAAAACAACAAAAGAAAAGGATTTTTGGAGATTTACTTTTATTTAAAAACTAAAAAATTACATTATAGAAACGGAGTTTGGGAAATTTTGGAGGACTTAGACAAATTGTTTAAATATAATCTATGTTATTATAGTATTTTGAAAATTAAAAAGATGTTAATGATAAACACTTTTTTTTATCATTCTATATAAAATCATTATTTAAAAAATTTCAACATTTTAAAAAATTCTTCCTTATAGGTGTTATATGCCGAATCGGTCGTATTGTTCTTAAGGGTGTGCGTGGCATATCCAAATTTCTTGAAATATGTTGAAAGCATAATTTTAGATCATTTGAAAGATAACTTTGTTTATGCTTGAATCGATCAGGTTAAATACTTTGGAAATACTACAACCAATAAGGTTGAATCTGCTCATTCCACACTGAAGAACTGGTTAAAAACTAGTAAAGGGGATCTATGTACCAGCTGAGAATCATGAACAAAGTGATTCAGAATCAACACAACAAGATCAAAAGATCATTTGGTCGAAGCATCACAACACTAGAACACAGATTCAAAGATGAAAGTATTTATTTCCAGTTGGTTGATAATATATCTCGAAAAGGATTGAACTATATTTATCATGACTCTAAGCGAGTAGAGAAAATAGGTTCAAATAGTTCAAAGTGTAGTTGTACACTTAGGAGGACATATGTTCTTCCGTGTACTTGTTTTATTTCCAAAAAGATGAAACTTGATAGGCCCAAACATGTGGATGGGGTTTACTTGTATTGGAAAAAACTTTGGTTTGATGATGATGAATTGGTGAAAGAGAGCAACTCAAATATATCTATCATGACATAATGGAAGGTCATTCAAGAGAGATTCTTGAAAGTTGATTATAAAATGAAACTTCACATCAAAAAGAAAATGTCGACACAAATAGTGCTCCTAAGAAACAAATGGTGCTCCTAAGAAAGTCAAACCAACAACGGGTAACAATTTAACCAAATGATCTACATTCTATTTCGAGCATGTCGACACACTTTTCCAGAATATTCAATTTGACAACCCATAAGAAGTTCTTTCAAAGATGCGCACATTAGTATACCATCACCTTCATCACCTTTACCATCGTTACCACATTTACAAAAAATGATACACATTAAAGAGATGCTCATTTTTATGCACAAATATATTGACTAGATTGTAGATGTCAAGGGTGATAGTAACTGCAGTTATTGTGTTGTTTCAACTTTGTTGGGTAACAGATAGGATAATCATACACTTGTTGGCCAAAATCATATCAAAGAGTTAAAGGTGCATATGGAATCATACATAGCGTTATACAGGGAAAAAAGAACATTTAAATAAAATTTATGCATCTCTGATTCCTTAAGTTAGTAGTCCAACACCGATGGGAAAATGTGTTAGAACAAGATTTGTTCAAGCTCCTAAAAGGTTTTGATGATAACAAAATATTTAAAGAACAACAAGGTTTACTAATGGTTATTCTATTGTGAAGAATCAAAATAGATTAACCTTAATATTAATCAAGTTAATCACTAAGAAGAACCATTAAAGGTTGCAAAGTTGTTATGAATATGAAGGATCAGAGCCATGCTTCTAGACTCTGATGAGTCTACTTAAGTCTTTCAGATGCTGAACCTAAGCTTACATGGAATACAAAGATCAACAAAGCACTAAAGACTGGAAAAGTTTGAAGCAAGCAGTCACAATCACAAGGAGTGACCTTGAAACTTTTGAACATGCTTAATCAACACTTCTGAAGGTGTTGCTTCAAAGTATTATTTGTCTACATCAAGTTATCAACTCTACAAGTATTTATCCAGACTAGTTCTGATCAAGACTTTTATGAAGACAAGCTTCTATGTGATTGAGAAAAACTCTTTAACATGATCTTAATGTGGGAAAGTCCTAAACATGTGCTTTAGGCAAGGAAATCTCAAGCTGGATGCTTGAGCATTGAAGTCTCATGCTTGTAGGCAGAGCAGGAAGTCTCGATCAGGGTGACTGACAAAAAAGTCCTTAACATAAGCTTAAGGCAACGAAGTCTTGGGTTGGTTGCTTGATCAAGGAAGTCTCGATCAGGTGTGATTCAGCAGGAAGTCTCGAGATGGGTGCTTGAGCAATGAAGTCTCGATCAGGTGTGATTGAGTATGAAGTCTTCACCTGCTGGTTTAAGCAATTGTAATTAGTATGATTATAGTTAAAAGCGCTTGTGCTGCAAGGGGACTGGACTACTCTCAGTTTGGGAGGAACCAGGATATATTGTATGTTTATTGCTTTACTTCTGCAATTATATTTCATTGTGAAAATGAACTATGAAATCAGACTCAGTTTGGATTCAGCCTCTTACATGTACAGAATCTAAGCTTGAAACCTTAGGTTTTGAAACAGAGTTGAAGAAAATGAAGTAAAACCTCTCATTGCTGATACTTACTTTGGTATCAGACTATGAACATGGTTCAGAATCTGACGTTCCAGAATCAGAAGTGAAAAGAGAATTTTTAGTCATACACAATTCAACCCCCTCCTTCTTGTATATTTTTATCACCTTCAATTGGTATCAGAGCCCGACTGTGCTTATTTCACTTAACAGTGAAACCGAAAAGATCTGGTGAGAAAAAGCTACACAAGCAGTGACTCAGCTTTCCTTGAAGTTTCCTTTACATGTTAAAAAATGGAAACTACAAAAGGAAGAGAAAGTTGAGCTGAAGGATATCAAGAAACATGTTTCTTCTCAAAGTCACTTGTTTTGTGAGTATGAAAGGATTTTTAATCTTTAAGACAGACTCGTGGGACAAGTGTGCTTAGTGAAGAAATCAAGAAACCTTTTATGCTTTAAGTCATTTGCTTTGTAAGTATGAAAGGATTTCTTAATCCTTAAGACTGACTCATGGGATAAATGTGCTTGCTGCAAGAATCAAATTTAATCTTGATCTGCTGATTTAAAAGATTGATCAGACTTTCAGATTCTCAAAAGTCAGAAAAACCAGAAAAAGATTTTGTTTGAGAAGATTCTATTGAGGAGAAATGTCCTTCATTTTCAAGAGACTTCAACATCTAACCAAGAGTAACAAGAGACTCTCTGGTAGAAGATCTAACTTCAAAGGCTTATGTTCTAAGAACAAAGATGATGATCAGAAGCTCTACTACATTTGCAACAAACCCGATCACTTCTGAAATGATTGTCCTAATCTATAAAAGACAAATCATATAAGAAAATC
Organism: Lathyrus oleraceus; assembly: GCF_024323335.1. Classification (NCBI taxonomy): domain Eukaryota; kingdom Viridiplantae; phylum Streptophyta; class Magnoliopsida; order Fabales; family Fabaceae; genus Lathyrus; species Lathyrus oleraceus. The sequence continues at coordinate 487,316,011 of NC_066582.1, read as the reverse complement.
CTTCTGAAGGAAATTTTCAGAGCAACCTCAAGAAAGGTCTCATGGAAACATGGGATGAACTTGTTGATGAAAAATATTCAGACAAAGATATTGAAGAATTCTACTTTGCACTAATGGCTTTTACGCTCTCTGATTTAGAGTGTGAGTTAGGTTTCTGACTGTGAATCTGATGAGGGAGATAAGGAATACCCTAACCTATCTTGGTCTGATCTTATTCATGATTTCATGAGCCTTTGTCAAGATTAGGAAGGCTGTCATACGGTGAACTGGACTTTATCGGATTTGTAATCGCAATGTCGCGGTTAGCAAGAGTCGCCACCGACTTTTCTTTTATCCCATAAGGAAAGGTGGAAAAGAACAGGAAAGACCTTAATTTTAAATTCTTAGGTTCGGGAGGTACTTTATACGAAGGGAAGGTGTTAGGCACCCTTCGTATCCATGGTTATCCATGGGCTCTTATTTGCTCAATCATTTATGTTTTCTAGTTTGAAAAAGGTGGTTGAGAAAGGTGTGAAAAATGTTTTGCAAAATGAGAATTTAACTTTGTAATGATTCTTGCATGAATGTATACAAAGTGGTTATCTCGTTTTAATTTAGAAAATAGTTTAGAAAAATATAACTCGACAATGATCCTAGTGCGGATGTATGCTAAGTGGTGATTTTCCAAAAAAGATGTTTGAAAGGTGTGAGGTGAAAAGTATATTTTTTTGGTTGTGAATGAGCAAATTAGGTTATACCTGTCCGAGGTCTTTCCGGGCATTTCCTATCCTTATGAGGGTAAAACTGTCCTTACTATTGAGAAGTAAGTAGTTTTATCCCTGGGATGTAGAAGGGTCATCGTAGGGTCATTGACAGGTCATTGAAGGCAACAGTTGTGAGGATACCTTAGCATTCGAAGGGACGATCATCATTTAACCGTAGGCTATACCGAAGGGTCATCGCGGGACAAAATTGTATTTTCGAAGGCAACATCCGAGGGACCATGATTTATTTTATGATGATTTAATCGAAGGGCCATTGCTAAGTGTATCCCCACATTCGCGGGACATGACCATTATACCGTAATACCGTAAGGCAGCAAAGAGAGGTCCAAGATCACTTATTTAAAGGTCATATTTTAAAGTCAATTAAGTAATTAAGTCCATACTAAAATCAAGGCATTAAAATTAATACAGTAAAATTAATACCTTAAAATTAAGACATTAAAATGAACACATTAAAATTAATTAGGCCACTTAGGGTGAGTCTCCACAAGGGTATCCCACAAATAAAGTGGGAGACCTAAACAGCAATCTTTTCCTGGGATATATGAACCTTTGCAAAATTCAGCAAACGGGTTAGAATACCAAATCAGGGTGCAATCGAGAGTTGCACCAAAGTAATAGGTAAACAAAGCATGGTTATGATAAAACAGGTCAGATGGGCAAAGATCAAAATAGGACGAAGAACAGCGGCATCCATTACAACAATTCAAAGTATCCAGGCATACTTAAGTTACATGCAAAGCCTCAAATATATTTATGAATCTCAATTATGATATCACATGTGAATTAGGAACATAAAGCGATAATAGTAACGCAAACCTGTTTGCAATTGAGTCGCAACCTTGAATTGGCCGATCGGATAGAATTGAGCGGAGGTGACCTTGCTGCCGCCGTAAGATTAGATTCGGTAAAAAGGCACACAATAGTTTCCGTTGTAGAAACTATTGTGCGAAAAGAATTAACTAAATACCAAAAGGGAATCCGGAATTGCAAAAGAAATAGTGTGGCACTTGTAAAACACAATGCCTAAGCTGCTGGAAAAGAAGAAAAAATGCAAAGGCGAAAACGGCAAAGGAAAAAGAATATCGGAAAAAGCCCCCCTTTTAGGTTTTCAAGGTGGCTATTTATATTGTTGTCATTAGGTCATGCCTGCTGCCAAAAAAGGTCTTCAACGCGCGCGTGGATATAGGGCCCAACGGATCTTCAAGTCTCCGAAGCATTATCTGCGCCCCAAAAGTAGGGGAATGGTGTGACGTTCGTCACACCATGTGTGACGCCCGTCACAGGGGTGTGCGAGGCGTGACGCTCGTCACAGCCTCTGTGACGCTCGTCACAGATGCCACACCCGTGTTCTTGTACTTTGGGTTGGGCTTTGCTGTTTGGTCCGTTTTCTTTCCTTTTTGTACCCCTTTTCCTCCACTTCCAAATAAACCACTTTCATATTATCACTAGGTGAGCGTGTAGCGAGTAGGCCAGTTTGGGTCATTCGCGAGCTGGGCCTTAGTTCCTTTAAGTGTCATAAAAATGAGTCGGAGTGCCCTGAAATGTCTTGAAATATTAATAGGCAAATTTTGGGGTATGACAGCTGCCCCTGTTCAATATTCTTGAGCCGAGAGAGTAGAATGGTATGTGCCGCTCGTGGTCTAGAGGTGAAAGATTATTGAACACTAGAATGCCCCAAAATTTTGCACTTGCCAATTAGTCTTGGTGGAGATGGGCTTAAAGATACCATCCAAGAAACTTGCTGAGGAGATTTCCAGATTGTGTCGTACATTAGACGATATCTAGAGACATGGGTGTCAACCGGGTCATACATCAGACCGTATAGTGAACCCTCCATTATGCTGTTGACTTCGTCGGGGAGTCAGAGTATGCTATACTGCTGGGGATAAGGGATCAGAATGGATCATACATTAGACCGTGTCTGAAGACCAGAGTGGGCTGTCCATTAGGCAGATGACTTTGCTGAGGATGAAAAATCAGAACGGATCGTACGCTAGATTGTATCTGAGTTGAAGATCCAAATGGGTCTTATGATAGACTGTATTGGAGTTGCAGGATGAACCGTCCATTAGGCTGAATCTGATGATAAAAGGGGGTAGTCGTACACTAGACTACACTTCAGAAATGTACCGTACACTAGGTAGCATCTGAGGAGACAAAGGTCTTAATTGGGTCGTACATTAGACCGTATCAGAGCAGAATGAGCCGTCCATTAGGCCGAATCTGATGATAAAAAGGGGGTAGTCGTACACTAGACTACACTTCAGAAATGTACCGTACACTAGGTAGCATCTGAGGAGACAAAGGTCTTAATTGGGTCGTACATTAGACCGTATCAGAGCAGAATGAGCCGTCCATTAGGCCGAATCTGATGATAAAAGGGGGTAGTCGTACACTAGACTACACTTCAGAAATGTACCGTACACTAGGTAGCATCTGAGGAGACAAAGGTCTTAATTGGGTCGTACATTAGACCGTATCAGAGCAGAATGAGCCGTCCATTAGGCCGAATCTGATGATAAAAAGGGGGTAGTCGTACACTAGACTACACTTCAGAAATGTACCGTACACTAGGTAGCATCTGAGGAGACAAAGGTCTTAATTGGGTCGTACATTAGACCGTATCAGAGCAGAATGAGCCGTCCATTAGGCCGAATCTGATGATAAAAAGGGGGTAGTCGTACACTAGACTACACTTCAGAAATGTACCGTACACTAGGTAGCATCTGGGGAGACAAAGGTCTTAATTGGGTCGTACATTAGACCGTATCAGAGCAGAATGAGCCGTCCATTAGGCCGAATCTGATGATAAAAAAGGGGGTAGTCGTACACTAGACTACACTTCAGAAATGTACCGTACACTAGGTAGCATCTGAGGAGACAAAGGTCTTAATTGGGTCGTACATTAGACCGTATCAGAGCAGAATGAGCCGTCCATTAGGCCGAATCTGATGATAAAAAAGGGGGTAGTCGTACACTAGACTACACTTCAGAAATGTACCGTACACTAGGTAGCATCTGAGGAGACAAAGGTCTTAATTGGGTCGTACATTAGACCGTATCAGAGCAGAATGAGCCGTCCATTAGGCCGAATCTGATGATAAAAAAGGGGGTAGTCGTACACTAGACTACACTTCAGAAATGTACCGTACACTAGGTAGCATCTGAGGAGACAAAGGTCTTAATTGGGTCGTACATTAGACCGTCTTGAAATAGTTGAAGGAATCATATGTTGGGCTGAATCAGAATGAACCGTATGTTAGGCTGTATCTGATAATATCTGTACATGTTGTACTTGCAATAAATGTCTGGGATGGGCTTAAAGATGCCATCGTTAGGAAGATACTGAACTATAGTCAGAATGAATGTCCCGGGAATTGTATCTGAGATACATATCTGGATCTTGTACATAATTGATAGAGGTGTCTGTCTGAATGAATGTTCCCGTGAATTGCATCTGGAATATGTATCTGAATCTTGTCTGTGATTGATAAAGGCGTCTGCCTGGATGAGCCTTTTACTTTGACTATATCAGGAGGATAATTAACCTGCAAAGAAAGGTTAGCTTTATGCCATGTCATGATGCATGAGATGTTTTATGCTTTCGAAAATAAATGCGAATGTTGTATGCATGTGAAATGATGTAAGGGATGAGTTATGCGTATGAGAAGTTCTGCTTGGAGACTCTACTGGGGAAAATAAATCCCCATCTACTGATTGGAGATACTTGTAATGATGACCCTTTCGCGGCAGGGGGTTGTTGATTTGGTCTGACGGCGGAAATATTCAACAGAGCCTGGCTGGGGATGGAAGAGAGGATCAATCTGTCTGATGGTGCCAACCTTTGTTGGGGGATAGCTGGCTGTGCCGGGGAATACTGCCCACTTCTTCTGGGGAAGAACAGGCTTGCTGGGGGAAGAGAATTGGTAGTGGACTCATCGGGAGCATGATTAGACCTTATCCTCGATCCCAAAGTCTTGTAGTAACTGCTATTGCTATTTATGTACGTATTTTTGATAAACATTGATCATATTCAAATGCACATATTAATTCAAATTAAATCAATGGACGTTTACGCAAACAAGACGGAAAAAGTAAAAAACAAAAATATCTTTTTTGCAAGAAGGTTGTATTGATTTTGAAAGGAGGCCTATAAACAGGCAATTTGTGTACAAGGAGACAGAAATCCTAGTAAGGAAATTGTCGAAAACAAAGAGAAAGCTATGTGGAAGAAGTCCTATTGATTTTAAGCCTACTACTGTCATTATGTCTTCGAGCATCTCATCCCTTGCTGTCGGATAGAAGTGATTGGCTTGGTCAGTCCCTCGAACTTGGATGAAAGTTGACTGAGAACGGGACATAGTCATACGCTTTAATCCCTAATTTTTGCCTGGACCGCCTTTTCAGGTTTTCAGTCCACCAGGATACCCTTTTTTGCCCAAGCCGCCTTTTCAGGTTTTCGACTTGCCGGGTGTACATTTTTTTTATATATCCCTAATTTTTGCCCGAACCCTTTTGGTTCGCCGGGATGCCCTTACTTTTGCCTAGATACGTCGATCTAGCGGGTCTTTTTTATGCGTAGTATTTTTTAACTATGTCCGCGTTCACGGGATGTGGGAAGTCTTCACCATCCATTGTAGCAAGTATCATGGCTCCACCAGAGAATACCTTCTTAACTACAAATGGCCCTTCGTATGTGGGAGTCCATTTGCCTCTGGGATCACCTTGGGGTAGAATGATACGCTTGATCACCAAGTCGCCAATTTGATACACCTGTCTCTTGACTCTTTTGTTAAATGCCTGGGTCATGCGCTTCTGATATATCTGCCTATGACAAACAGCCGCAAGTCTCTTTTCATCAATCAGATTTATCTGATCGAGTCGAGTTTGAATCCATTCATCCTCATCTAAGCCTGCATCTTTCGCAATTCTTAGAGAGGGAATCTGAACTTCCACTGGTAAAACGGCTTCCATTCCATAGACTAAAGAGAAAGGGATTGCCCCTGTCGAAGTGCGGTAACCATGAAGAGCAAAAGGTAACATCTCATGCCAGTCTTTGTATGTTACTGTTATATTCTTGATATTGTTAGTAGCCTCCACGGCGTCGTTCGTCTTTGGCCGGTATGGAGAAGAGTTATGGTGTTTTATTTTGAACTGCATGCCGAGTTCAATTTAGTACCAATATCAGTGATAACTCTTTTAGGAGACAACAGGTTTCTCGAATGTATATTTGATAAGATCCATCTTAGAAATCAATAAAGTGGTATGATTCAACATATACTGTCTTAGTCGGCGAGCAGCCCAAGCCAAAGCGCAGCAAGCTTTCTCGAGCTGTGAGTATCTTGTTTCACAGTCGGTACCTTTTGCTAAGGTAGTGTATGACATGCTCTTTTCGACCAGACTCGTCATGTTGCCCCAGCACACCCTATTGAATTTTCTAACACGGTCAAATACGTGATTAAAGGTCTTCCTTCAACTGGTGGCATCGGAACTGGAGGTTCTTGGGGATACTTCTTGATTTTGTCATTCATCATTCCATACCATCTCTTGATTTTTCTTTTTTAGTAATTTGAAGATGGGTTTGCAGGTAGCAGTCAAGTGTGGAATGAATCGGGCAATGTAATTCGAGTGCCCCAAGAAACTTCTGACTTCTCTCTTGTTTATTTCAGTACCCAGATTTACAATTTCAATTGATTCCTCATGCGGCTGTATAGTCTTTTGTAGTACCAGTCTGGCAAGTTCTCTAGGGACTTCACAATCTTCCTCACTTCCATCCTCGGCTTGGTAGATCGGATTTTCAAAGTCATAACGAACAGTAGCAGAGTCATTACCAACAGGATCCAGAGTGGATATGGATCGGCAAATTGTTACGTGAGTGTGTGCAAGAAAACATAGCTTGTTTTAAAAGAAGACAGGAAAGATAAAGAGCGCAATATTTGAATGCAAAAAGTCCATTGATTTATTGAATATGAATATGCTTATGAAATGACAAAACCCTTGAAAAATTAGCTATTATGCCCCGGGTATAGACATAATGCTTTGAAACACAAAAATAGCAATAACAATTACTCCTGACTAAAGGAAATCGGGATAGTGTCTTCAGCCTTCCAATTATTGGGTCCGTCACCAATTGTTGGGAAAATCCAGCTATCCAAGTCATAATCGTTATCAGTATCTTCCACAGCATTGACAGTCTCGTCATGATTAGGCAGAGGGGCAGTGATGCCATTAGGAGTCTCCGGAGGATCAAAGATAGTCGCCTGTATCTTCCCACTTCGAATGCCACTTTCAACATGTTCACCTGTTAATATAAGTTCAGTGAAACCCAATGAGGAACTCCTCAATAGATGGCTGTAGAATGGGCCAGTCAGTGTGCTCATGAACATGTCCACTAATTCTCGATCAGTCATAGGGGGTTTGACTCTGCCAGCCAAATCTCTCCACTTTTGAGCATATTCTTTGAAACTTTCTTTAGATCCCATAGTCATATTCTGCAACTGTAGCCGAGTAGGCGCTAGTTCAAAATTATACTGGTACTGTTTATAGAAAGCAGTTGCTAAATCAGTCCATGTGTGGATGTCAGAGCTCTCGAGCTGATAATACCACTCCAATTGTGTGCCAGACAGACTCTCTTGGAAGAAATGGATCCAGAGCTTCTTATTAGTGGTATACGGCTGAATCTTTCTCACGTAAGCTCTCAGATGCATCTGAGGACAAGATGCCCCATCATACTGAGTGAAAGCGGGGACCTTGAATTTGCGAGGAATGATCACATCGGAGACTAGACCCAAACTTTCAAAATCCAGACCGGGCGCCTTCTGACCTTCCATAGCTAGCATGCGTTCTTCCAGCAACTTGTACTTGCCATCTTTTGGAGAGTATTGTTCATTCTCGTAATCTTCATCGTCATCCTCAGGGTTGAAAGGATCAATATTCTCATCTTCTGAATCTGTCTCTGTTTCCTCTTCTTGATCCTTCGGAATTCTGATTTTGATTCCCGCAGCCTGTCCTTTAAGCCTTCTTCCCGGGTTAATGTAACTCACAGCTTTCTTGTCTTTCTTTTTCTCGAGCAAGAGAGCTTTCAGTTCCTCCTGCCCCCTGGATAAGTTCAAGATCATCTCCTGGAGTTGAGCATTCTGAGCATGGAGATCCTTGACAGTTTGTTCGAGGTCCATTTTTCTGTTTGGAGGAAAACCGTGAGAACACTGATCCCTTTAGAGTACCTGTTATGCTATGTTATGCTATGCAATGCATGAAATGTTTTCAAGGCCTTTTGGAATTTAACTTTGCATAAACTACCGAAAAGGGAAACTTTTTTTTTGTTTTTTTTTGTTTTTGTTTGTTTTTTTTTTGTTTTTTTTTCATACAAAACAGAGCAAAGTTAAATCCCTAAGTCCTTGAAATGGTTAGTTCAATGTTATGATGTCATGATGTTATGATGTTATGATGTTATGAGGTTAAATAAATAACAAGCACAAGCAAGTCACACAACCATCATTCCTAGGCTTTAAGGCTTGCATGAGTTCCATAGGTAAGTACCCTCCCCACTGAAGTTTGGTTGGTTCAACCTGTCCTAAAATAGTAACCGGGTTCTAGAAGGATCTCAAATCATCGACCTTTCTTTAAGTCCACTTCAGTGCAACACCAAGTGGTTGACCGAAGCTTCCCTAAAGTCCAATCTCAAAGAGTGTAGTATCGAGTATCAACCAACCTCAGTCGGAACCGAAGCCAGTTATCTCACTACTTTCTAATGGCTAGGATGAGTCAATTAGGGTTCTAAAGGTCTGGTTAATGCTTTGATGACACCACGCGGAAGCCAAATTTTTCCTCAAATAACATGAGGACCATCAGGACAACCAAAGTGTCACATTAACCGTAGCTATCATTTTGACCATTCCAGTATACGCCGGATAGTCGCGATGATCTATTGCTACTTACCTAAGGTACACTAGATCCGGGTGTAGGATCTTTCACTCAAAGCCCCCTTAAAAGAAGGAATAATAAAACATAAATGATTTTTTTTTTTTTTTTTTTTTTTTTTTTTTTTTTTAAGATGGACCTCTCTTTGTAGTCCCCAGCAGAGTCGCCAGTTCTGTCATACGGTGAACTGGACTTTATCGGATTTGTAATCGCAATGTCGCGGTTAGCAAGAGTCGCCACCGACTTTTCTTTTATCCCATAAGGAAAGGTGGAAAAGAACAGGAAAGACCTTAATTTTAAATTCTTAGGTTCGGGAGGTACTTTATACGAAGGGAAGGTGTTAGGCACCCTTCGTATCCATGGTTATCCATGGGCTCTTATTTGCTCAATCATTTATGTTTTCTAGTTTGAAAAAGGTGGTTGAGAAAGGTGTGAAAAATGTTTTGCAAAATGAGAATTTAACTTTGTAATGATTCTTGCATGAATGTATACAAAGTGGTTATCTCGTTTTAATTTAGAAAATAGTTTAGAAAAATATAACTCGACAATGATCCTAGTGCGGATGTATGCTAAGTGGTGATTTTCCAAAAAAAGATGTTTGAAAGGTGTGAGGTGAAAAGTATATTTTTTTGGTTGTGAATGAGCAAATTAGGTTATACCTGTCCGAGGTCTTTCCGGGCATTTCCTATCCTTATGAGGGTAAAACTGTCCTTACTATTGAGAAGTAAGTAGTTTTATCCCTGGGATGTAGAAGGGTCATCGTAGGGTCATTGACAGGTCATTGAAGGCAACAGTTGTGAGGATACCTTAGCATTCGAAGGGACGATCATCATTTAACCGTAGGCTATACCGAAGGGTCATCGCGGGACAAAATTGTATTTTCGAAGGCAACATCCGAGGGACCATGATTTATTTTATGATGATTTAATCGAAGGGCCATTGCTAAGTGTATCCCCACATTCGCGGGACATGACCATTATACCGTAATACCGTAAGGCAGCAAAGAGAGGTCCAAGATCACTTATTTAAAGGTCATATTTTAAAGTCAATTAAGTAATTAAGTCCATACTAAAATCAAGGCATTAAAATTAATACAGTAAAATTAATACCTTAAAATTAAGACATTAAAATGAACACATTAAAATTAATTAGGCCACTTAGGGTGAGTCTCCACAAGGGTATCCCACAAATAAAGTGGGAGACCTAAACAGCAATCTTTTCCTGGGATATATGAACCTTTGCAAAATTCAGCAAACGGGTTAGAATACCAAATCAGGGTGCAATCGAGAGTTGCACCAAAGTAATAGGTAAACAAAGCATGGTTATGATAAAACAGGTCAGATGGGCAAAGATCAAAATAGGACGAAGAACAGCGGCATCCATTACAACAATTCAAAGTATCCAGGCATACTTAAGTTACATGCAAAGCCTCAAATATATTTATGAATCTCAATTATGATATCACATGTGAATTAGGAACATAAAGCGATAATAGTAACGCAAACCTGTTTGCAATTGAGTCGCAACCTTGAATTGGCCGATCGGATAGAATTGAGCGGAGGTGACCTTGCTGCCGCCGTAAGATTAGATTCGGTAAAAAGGCACACAATAGTTTCCGTTGTAGAAACTATTGTGCGAAAAGAATTAACTAAATACCAAAAGGGAATCCGGAATTGCAAAAGAAATAGTGTGGCACTTGTAAAACACAATGCCTAAGCTGCTGGAAAAGAAGAAAAAATGCAAAGGCGAAAACGGCAAAGGAAAAAGAATATCGGAAAAAGCCCCCCTTTTAGGTTTTCAAGGTGGCTATTTATATTGTTGTCATTAGGTCATGCCTGCTGCCAAAAAAGGTCTTCAACGCGCGCGTGGATATAGGGCCCAACGGATCTTCAAGTCTCCGAAGCATTATCTGCGCCCCAAAAGTAGGGGAATGGTGTGACGTTCGTCACACCATGTGTGACGCCCGTCACAGGGGTGTGCGAGGCGTGACGCTCGTCACAGCCTCTGTGACGCTCGTCACAGATGCCACACCCGTGTTCTTGTACTTTGGGTTGGGCTTTGCTGTTTGGTCCGTTTTCTTTCCTTTTTGTACCCCTTTTCCTCCACTTCCAAATAAACCACTTTCATATTATCACTAGGTGAGCGTGTAGCGAGTAGGCCAGTTTGGGTCATTCGCGAGCTGGGCCTTAGTTCCTTTAAGTGTCATAAAAATGAGTCGGAGTGCCCTGAAATGTCTTGAAATATTAATAGGCAAATTTTGGGGTATGACAAAGGCGCATGAAGGATGTTAAGAAACAACTTGAGTTTCTTAGAAGAAGAATTAGAATATTCTAAAGAAACAATTGAGACATTGGAAATAAATCTAGTTGCTGCCAAAGCATGATATAACTCTCAAAGATTTCTTAATAATAGATCTTAACAAAATTCTTCTTACACCCATGATATATGGAGTAAGGAAGACCAAAAGAGATGGTACGGGATTTCATGAAATGTGTTGTTTTCAGAACCTTGACATGAAAGAACTCTTTATAACCATCTTCTTCAAATCATGATTATGACTTATTGGTGTATGATACTGAAGGGATAAAATTTATAAACCCATCAAAATCAATAATAGAAAAGTCAACAATTCTGATAGAATTAGAGGCCTCAAGGTTAAAAGTTCTGCAGAAGTTAGAACCTGGGATCTCAAAGTTAGTGGTTTTGATGAAGCCAGACACCGTGATCCAAAAGTCAAAAAGTCAAGGGAATTCAACACCCAAGACTACTGGATCCATGCTTCTGAAATGATAAGAAGCTATTGTCAAATCTTATCCATGACAAAATTTCTTTAAGAAGAAAGTCTGGATTAAGGCTAGACATTACTCTATGGCAAGGGCAATCTGTGAGAAAAGGCCTAGAGTAACAAACACAAAAGGACCCACAAGATTATGGGTACCAAAGTAAAATTGTGTTTGTTGATATGCTTAAGGTAGTTCATTTTTTCTAGTGTCTAAACATCAGATGACGACATCCTCTTCAAGAGGAAAGTATATTTTCTTATCCAAACTCTGAAAGAGGAAGGATGGTTGAAGTCCGGAGAAAGGCAGTATACGAGTACTATGGTCACTAGTACTTCTCTAAGACTGTGTTGAACGGGGACCATGTTCAACAACAAGAGTGTTTAAAACTGATTCACATCAGTAAGAACAATGTTGGAACCAAAAGATATTCAGAAGCAACATCTAAGGTATGTCTAAACTCCTTCTTTTTATTTAGACATCTTTCATAAAAGAGATATTATTTACTTTAGTCTATGTGTCTATCTCCTTGAGGCATAACTATCCTAGATAATATGTCTGCATAAGACTTTTTTTGTATCCTTGTTCGTATTCTTTATTCAAAATCAAGTATTGTGAGCTCAAAAGTTTTGATCATAAAAGTGATGTTATTCAAGTAAACTCTTTAATAGGTTATTTTTCTTGTTTTACCTTTTGTCCTTTAAAGAATCAATTCTTATCTAAGAAAGGGTTTCTAATCTCGTTCTTAAAAGCTTGATTATGAATTTGGAGTATCAAAGATTAATACTAATCATAAGTAGCTTCATTAAAGTCTTAAATAGACTCTAATGACATGTAGCCTTTGAAAAGCATCAGCCTCTAAGACTTAGGAAAGGAATAAGGATTATTTATAACTTATTATAAAAATCCACGTGTCTGAAAATTGCTATGCTAAGTTGTGAAGCTATTTAGGCTGAATCTATAGAGTTGTAATGATTTACTTCTTGGATTCTCTATGGTCTTTCT